>NC_143013.1:61656936-61885420 GCF_055824585.1 Amblyomma mixtum | reverse complement strand
CGCTCGAAGAATTTAATTTCGCCGAATACTCCGCAGCACACGAAGCGGTTTTCATTCTGCGAAGCACTTCTTCAACCAATAAAGCCCCACGCGGCAGTTCGCATGGGGCGGCGGCACACACTGGGCAAACCAGTGACGTCACCGTTTGCGTCGACGATAAAGAGGAGGGATCCGAGACAACACTTTTTCCTCCATATACAGGGTGTCCCACCTAACTTTAGCCAGGTTTTAAGAATACGACGACAGAACTAAATACGTGTTGCTGGCTATTGTATGAAGCAAGTCATACTATTTTTTTCTACTGAGATTAATTACGTAATCAGGCGAGAGTAAATAACCAACTTCGCAAGTAATAAAGATAGGCGGACAATTCCAATGAGACAGTTGTAGAACAGTCCGCGAAACGTCCGCTCGAATAGTTTCCAGCTGTCCATCTATTATGTATTAGCTTTTTTTTTTTCGTTCACTGCAGATGCTCGCGAAATGCAAAAAAAAAGCAAAAAAAACACGTGGCATGTCCGCTTGCCCGGCGCAATTGGCGCGGCATGCGCGGCAACTTGTAAACTCTGGCTAAAGTTAGCTGGGACACCCTGTATATAGATGTGCTGTCCTATTCCTGCATTTGCCCACGTGGGTACAACATCATGTTGCAGCATGGAAATTGTGTTAACACTTGTTGTACTGAAGGCAATTAAGTGTTCCGAAAAAGAGGTGATGAAGGCGCTGATAAAGCGATTTCTTTCACTTTATCGCTTGCCTCGTCGTTTCAAATTTCTCTCCACAAACCAGCGGTGGATTCGACCCCAGTGGATTCGGCTTAGTGGATTCAACCCCAACCTCCTGGGATCGAATCCCGGCGTACGGTAACCGTATTTTGATGGATGCCTAATACAAAAACGCCCGAGTGCTGTGCGATATGGGTGCACGTTAAATAATCCCAGCTAATATAAATTAATCACCCACCCTTGACTGCGGCGTCCTTCATAGTATATATAGGGTGTTTCACCTAAAACTTCAAACATTCTTAAAAAGCAGACTTCTTGAGGTAGAAGGGCGCTTTCTTTAGCATAGCATTGTCAGCGGTGTTGTACCATCAGAATACAGCTAGGACGTGCTAACTAGCAGGCTGGTTAACTAATAATAGTTAACTTTTAACTATCACTGTTAGGATCCCTAATTAGTGATAGCCGAGTAGCCCATCGTAAGTAATATCATTACCAGTTTTTATAATTTCGAAAACGCGGTTACCCTTGGAGCTGTGGCCCAACAAATTTTGGCTATTTCGATAAGTTACCTGAACTGGAGAGACTGCTTTGCCTGCAAGCTTCTCGAAAGCGCATGTATTTTGGCGCGATGAAGCCAAAATTTGTCGGGCCACAGCGCCGAGGGTAAAAGCGTTTTCGAAATTCTAAAAAGTGATTATGATATTACTTACGGTGGGCTACACGGCTCTCAGTAATTACGGAGTACATCTAATTACGGAAGTACATCTATTGCCTTCGTGATGCCTTAAAAAATATTTTTCCGTCCAAGAGATATACCGTAGACGCGAGCACGTTTTAAAACTTCATCGCTGCAGCGTTTTTTGTTTATGATGTATAACCAGCTTAACTAGTAACATGTTAAAAAACGCGAACGAGACAACTGATAAGAAAGCAAAAAACAAACATAGAAACATTAACTGAAGAATGAATACAAACTCCGTTTTTTACCCGATGACTAGCCGAAGGATAAGTACATGTATAAAGCACACTGTTCGCGTCATGGTGGCTTATATATACAGGGTGTTTCACCTAAGACTTTCTGCAATTATTAAAAATAAGCTATTTGAATTAGATGCCCGCTTTTTCTGGCATTGCATTGTCAGTGGTGTAGTACATCATAATGCAGCTAAGACGTGCTAACTAGCAGGCTTGTTAACCAATATTTAATAATTAACTTTTAAACTATTACCCTTGGGCTCCTTAATATTTGAGAGGCATGTAGCCCACCGTATGTAATGTCCATATCCGTTTTTAGAATTTCGAGAACGCGATTATCCTCGGCGCTGTGTCGCAACAAATTTTGGCTATTTCGACGAGTTAGGTTCACTGGAGAGGTTGCTTTGCCTGCAAGCTTCTCAAACCGCATGTATTTTGGCGCGATGTTGGCGGAATTTGTTGGGCCACAGCGCCGAGGATAGTCGTGTTCTCAAAATTCTAAAAACGGATATGGACATTACTTACGGTGGGCTACATGCCTCTAAATAATTAAGGAGCCCAGCGGTAATAGTTTAGAAGTTAACTATTAAATATTGGTTAACAAGCCTGCTAGTTAGCACGTCTTAGCTGCATTATGATGTACTACACCACTGACAATGCTATGACAGAAAAAGCGCGCATCTAATTCAAATAGCTTATTTTTAAAAATTGCAGAAAGTCTTAGGTGAAACACCCTGCATATGGTGGCTTATATATTATGGCATCATGGTGGCTTATATATTATATGCGGCCGCGCATGCGCAATAACAGTCCCTGTAACCCAACAGTTCAGTACAACAAGAAGTCTCTTCCACTTCTGGCTTCCTCCGTACACGGCTGCCCTACATAAGCTCGAGGCATTTATCACGCTGTGCCGCAAAAGTGTAACTATATACGAATAGCAGCTGACGTCATCATCCCATAGTCACGTACGACATGGTAGACGGTTAACGCTAATGCAAGATCAGGCACCGCTCGTGAAACAGAATTTTTTTTAGCTACCTAAGACAGAGGACGGTATCAGCACGTATATATAACGGGTGTCCCAAAAATGACTGATGGATTTTGAGAATCAGTAAAAGAAAGACGGAATGAGATAGAATTGTATTGTTTGCGGCCTTACGCTTAGGAAATCAGGGAATTTTATCCCTTCAAAATTCAAATTTAGTTTACATTTCCACCAACAGGTGGCAGGTATTTTCTTTGGAAACTGCGCCTCGTTTCAACAAAAGCGTTCAACGGAATAAACCATTTTTGTACAGCGGAATTGCAATCTCAATAGCACACGCTATCAGCTTGACGGCGAACTGCGGAATTACGAGCTCAAATATGCTCCGTTTTAGCTATACCTGTTCCAGATCGCCTGCAGCGCCACCTGTTGGTGGAAATGTAAGCTAAATTTGAATTTTGAAGGGATAAAATTCCCCGATTTCCTAAGCGTAAGGCCGCAAACAATAGAATTCTATCTCATTCCGCCTTTTTTTTTATTGATTTTAAAAATCCAGCAGTCATTTTTGGGACACCCGTATAAAACCATGGTATATAGCACAAAAGCCGAGACGTCAAAAAGAGGCTCTGTTCTCTTTCTTTGGACTCTCATGTCAGTTCTTTGCTCCTTTCCTTCCCTTTCGTTCCCTTCTGTTCCCCCTCCCGCGTCGTTGCCTCGTAATACACGGCCCATATACGCGAGGCTGTGGAGACGTGATCGATGGTGCCGACGACCGCGGCGCATGGAAAAAAAAAGAGCAAGGGCAAAAAGGAAAATGAAGAAGGCGAAGAGGGGGGGAGGGGGGGGGGGGGAAGGGCCAATAGCCAGCTAGGTGACAGACGAGGCACCGTGAGTAAAAAAAGGCACCAGCCCGACAGGAGGCGCGGCAAGACCGCGAGTGCCGTCCTTGCCGCATACCATCACGCGCACGCGCTGGGACGCGCGGAGAAATAAAAAGAAAATATTGACTTTTGTCCGCGGCCTGCGGCAAAGCACTTATCTCAAGAGACTTCAAGAACCGGCAGACGGTATATATAGGTGGCCGGAGGTGACAACAAAGGTCACGGACAGCGAAGCTAAAAACGAACGGAACCTCGAAAAGAAAAAAAAAAGGTAGAAAAAACGCATGAGAGTGTGCGTGGAAAAAATGGCACCGTCAACTACCCTGAAACAAACCCAGGATATACCTCAGAGACAGGAGCGAAGAAAGGAGCAAACGGGACTGCGCGTGTGGACAGAGGGCCTTGGGGAATTCGCGCGAAGAGAGAGCAATACCTGTCTACTCTTGTGTCCACAGGTTCGCAAGTAAAGAGTAAGTGCAGAGGAGGACGATTTGGCAGCCATCCCGAGCCAATTCATGGCTGAAGTTATATTTTTTCTTTCGGCCGGTCGGAAAGAACCTCCAGGTTTTCGGTTAATTTCTGTTTTTTTTTTTTTATCTCTTAATGCGACCGCATTAGAAGCCCCATAAGGCCAAAATACGTCATCGGTCACAAAATTTGCCCATTGGCTAGAGGGAAGCGGCGTCACCAGACCGGAAATGGCATCGCTTCCGGTGATATGACGTCACTTACGGTAAAGGCACCAACAGCTGCTAATATTATCGCACTGACAACACATACTGCACCTGATGCGCCTGATGCAGGCTAGGCCCGAGCAGCAAGATGAGGCAAAGAAAAAGAAAGAAAGGAGGCCCGTGGTAGCAATACCGTATATTCACAACGTTTCCCATTGCCTGAAAAGCATTGGTAGAAAAGCTGGCGTGAATGCAGTGATGACGGCTCCTAATAAACTCAAAAGTCTGCGCAGACGAGTCAATTCCGACACGACCAAAAAGCAGGGATGCACGATAAAGCATCGAACCCCCTTAGTGGAGTGTACTGAAGGCCTTGTCTATTCGTTGCCAGTGACATGTGGTAAACAATACATAGGGCAGACTGGCAGGTGCATGAACGAAAGGCTACTAGAACCCAAAACTAATTTCGAGCAAGCTTGCAGGAACCTGGGAATTCATTGCAGAGATTGCCCTTCAACAAGTTGTGCACCTGATTTCCAAAAATGTAGAGCTTTGGCTAATCACAAAGACCAGTTAGTCCGTGAAATAATCGAGGCAGCTTCGATAGCAAGTCTGCGCGACGATTGTGTCTGTTGCTTTGACAAAGAAAGAATTTGACATGTTAAAAATGTGATTATAAATCTGTGATTATTTGTCTTATGTTGTAATTTTTTGGACGCTTGAACGATATGGGTGTGACGCATATGTTTCTTGAGGGGGTGAAGAAGGTATAAGAAGCAGTGTTTCTTCGAAATAAAAATCAGTTTAAGTCAGCGCTCGTCTCTTGCCCCGGTGTTTTGCGCTGTTCCGTCACAAATGGAATAAGGAGTCCCCGCAAATTATTTTTTTGCTCCATTTATTTCGCTTGTTTGATCTTTTCTAGCTTCATTTCATCTTTCTTTTGCCACTATCCTTTTTCTTCCTTTCTTTAAATAAAATTGGCAGTGGTTTAGCTCCGGTTAAACCTGGAGGATTGCGAAAGCAACGAGGAGAGAGAGAGAGAGAGGGGGGGGGGCGATGGAGAGCGCGCGGCGGCGGCGGCAGCCCCGGCACGCTAGCTATGCGCCGCTACTGCGCATGCGCAACTGGCGAGCGCGGCGGAGTCACCCGCGCAGCGACGGCGGCGGAACGCCAGCTGTGCGCCGTGTGACGTCACTGCTCCTCGCGCATGCGTAGTATGGCCTTTCGTCAGCTCCGCGAAATGGCTCGGCGACTCGCGTAGTGTTGCTTTCGCAACAAAAAACTGCTGGCGGTCTAGCACTGCTAACCACGAAATACTGCGCGAGAGCAGGTTCTTGCAGGTGGGCATCAAGGCTACGCACCTGAAAGCACGATTGAAAGCGCGTTTCCTTTCCTTTCGTGCCTTGCGCACAGATGGAAGTTGTTGAGGACGACGACGTCATAGCGCGAGAGTTTGCTGCTCTTTAATAGGAGGCGTGATTACCCGCGGCGATAGCATATAGTGCTCTCGTGCAGTGGCCATCGAGGCTGATTTGTTCGCGCCGCCGCGGGTTCGAAAGCCAGTCGCGGCAGTATTTATTTTATTTCTCCATATTTGCCAAGGTCACCCTCATTCAAAGTCTAGTTTATTCCCCGCCAATTCCCACATCATGGGAATAACACCAGGCTTCAGAACACACGGAATTTTCCAGATTAGGAGGCCGATAGTACTTTGGCACACGCACACACACCAAAAAAAAGTTAAACATCCACAGGAAGTTGCATGAGCGAGAGCGGCGACAACCAGCTAGTAGTAGCCCGCGGCGCAAGTGTGGATTAGCGAGTGCGAACGCCGCGGTCTTCAGTAAAATAAGGCGTCCCCGTGGACGGAGAAGGGGTCGTAATCAACTCTCTCCCAGAGCCCGCACGCGTGCCCAGCTTCCCTCCCTCTTTTCCTCGTCGTTTTTACGAGCCCCTCCTGATGAGTCCAAATACGGCCACGCCTTTACCGTGTCGTCGCCACAGAGTGACGGGCAACGGCGCACCGTTCTATATGGATGAACGCCAAGGCACCCTAACCAGCCCAGCATACTAGGCTCGCGAGTGAGCGGCTGTACTACGTATATATACACACACAGCCTTCCGAGCATACTGCGGCATCACCGCCACGAATTGCCGGTATGCACCGCCGGAGGCGGAGCCGACATATTCATAGCGGCAGCGACAGTAGCCGTCCCCATTCCTCGCGCTGTTCTGGTTAATAACCGTCTTCTCGACGCCTTTGCACAGCTTCCTTGCTGTCAAAGACGGCCGAGAAGGGAAGCATGGTTTATTTCCCGCATCTACGCTTACGATGCCACGAGAGATACAACCGCAAAAATAAACTGAAGACAATCTGCTAAAGAAGAGCTGCTAAAGAGAGCTGCCAAAGAGAGCTGCCAAAGAATAGGGTGCAATACGAGAAATCGTTCCACAGAAAGCTACACTCTAAACATGAATACGCCCAACGGGAGTAAAAAGTAAAAGGGAGTAACCTGTCCTCTCAGCGAACTCCTTTTTACAAAAGGCAGTGCGCTAGAGATTACACCATTTTTACTCCTCTCTCTCACTCACTCACTGGCTCACTCACTCACTCACTCACTCACTCACTCACTCACTCACTCACTCACTCACTCACTACTCACTCACTCACTACTCACTCACTCACTCACTACTCACTCACTCACTCACTCGCTCCACCCACTCACTCCCTCCCTCCTTCCCTCACTCACTCGCTCGCTCGCTCGCTCTCACTCACTCTCACACTCACTCACACACACGCACACACACACATACACACACGCGAACAGACTCTCTCCCTCTGGAATATGTAAGCTTCTGTCTTCCGCTCTCACACGCCACTGCAGGCTTCCCTAATTCGCTTTCACACGCCGCCGACGGAATTTTACGGAATGACACTATTAATGCTGCCGCAGTGGAAACAAAAAAGAAAAGAATATGCAGAAAAAAATCGGGCCATAGAAATAGGGTAAATACATTTCAAAAGGACGTATACGAAAAAGGTTTTAAAGTTCGCTCAGAACTTTAATATCTTAGAGATAGTGGAACAATTCTTCAACGCACGGCGCTGGCGCGGAGGACGGTGGGGCGAAGGACCTAAAACACATCTCGTTTTCACTGAACGCGAGGCCTGCACTAAATGTTCCACGCACTGATCAATTACAGCGGCCGAAAGAAACGCAGAAATGAAGAGCAAGCCGCAGAGGTACCCAGAATCATTTCCTTCTATTTTTCCTTTAGGCTGAATAAGCTCCAGTACGAATCGGCGCAGTGCTCACAAAAAAAAAAAGCACTAATTCTATCGCATCAATTTGCATACGAGAAACGACGTGATCTTAACCTTAAGCTATCGCTTATGCGGAAGAATAACGGGTACTGGGGACAGTTGCGGTAACTATTATTCGCTTAGTTTGCGCCCATTTGCTAACCACCACCTGACGCTCCTGAAACGGAAACGGGTTTATGCATGTGCACTCTATCGAAATTCCTCCTATCGAGGTTCCACCGCTTTCGGAAGATTTTATTTTTATGCGATATATTTTGCTAGGTCCCCATAAGCGCCTTTCGATCGTGCTACATTTCTCACGATTACGGTTTTCGGCCGGAAAATGCAGCGACGACGTCGATGGAACTGTTTCCATTCATGAAGGGCAAAATGCTCCCTTTCATGAAGAGTAAAGTGCCCATTAGAATGTAGAGTTTGCCGGAAGCAGAGTTTTGTTTTGGTGCCCCAATATTATTTCGAAGAACACCAAAATTTAGAAAGAATTCGAAACTTTGCCTTACTCGTTTTCAGAACATCAGCGCCGAAAACTGAACTCGACATTTTTTTTTTTTCATGTACATTTATTCAAGCGTTTAAAACTGATGAAAAAAAAGAACTTCAGTAACTTTGCGTGTACTATGCTCCGTTGCACGATTTCATAAGCACATCCTAAAATCAGTGCAGAAAAGTCGATCTACAGAGCACTTTAGGTGGCCTGTCAGTACGGCATTATACAGCTGAAGCACGAGTTATTCACAGAGAAACGGGAATATAGACATAAAAGGAAACAAAGTTAAATAATTAAGAAGTATTTATGGTTCACGGCGAGTTTGGGAAATTCTAAAAGAAGAAAAGAGCTTGCTTTCAAGAATCATAGGGTTGTAAGCTGCTTGTGCAAGTCCAACAAGTTTGATAAGCTCAGCGGCTACCACGAGCCACAACAACAAAAAAGAAGTCATTTCTTTGCATTCACACACCAGCCTCGAAGGTCAAGGCTCCTCCCAAATCCGAGCGTCTGTGTTTTTTTAACAATAGGCGAATTTCAGAAAAAGCAGATTTTACAGAGGAGGCAAGAGATTTTTCGCAACGTTCATAGATTTTTATTTCGAATACTGTGATATATATACATCACTGCGGTCTGTGCAGGTAGATTTTACAGCATGGTGGACATTGTGTACATGATGTGGATTATTAATTAGACGATAAACTAAAAAAATACCTCATCAACTTTATTTTTTATTTAAAAGGCAATCGCACGAAATGCGGACGCCGTCTGTGCATTTGATGCTGAAGAACACGGCATGGTTTTGGCGATAACACTACTCGCAGCGACGCTATTTTATAAATATGCAATGTGGAAAAGCCACCTCAACGAGCTTTCAAATGCGTATTTCTGACTGCCGATTAGGAACATTCAGAAACAAGGCTCACTTTCGATGTTGACGGCCTTCAATTTCCCGATATAACCTTGACGTCCACAATAAAAATTTTTACTGTGGTTAATTTTATTCATTTAATTCAGCTGCACATACCGCACCGACGTGCCTCTCATAGTTTTTAAAACAAAAAATTGCAAACGGTAAAAAAAATCACCCTGTATAACGCACGAAACGTTTTCGAAAGACAGTAAAAAGGCTGCGCGCGAAAAGGGACGAACACAAAGAGTTCCAGAGGTGAGACCCAACAACCCCTAGAGGAGAGATGGAGAGCAATCAGGACAAAGCCAGTCGATAAACAACTGAGAAAGAAAAAAAGCGAATAAATAGATGAAAAGAAAATAAAAACAAACAGCCCACTCGCTATGAGGCCTGCCCGGACAATCTGCGAGAGGACCTTCGAGATCGATATCGCAACAGAAAATCGAACGAATGGACAGAACACACACCGTCGAGTACTTCGCTGACGGGGCACAGCGTGAGGAGAGAGCCAAGTAGCCAAGGGTAGAAAAGGAGAGGACAATGAAGAACGGCGCACGAGCGAGCGGTGACGACATCCGCTGGCCACCAAACTCGGACGCCCTGCGCAATGGACGGAGTACACCGTCGCGCAGTGTTGCCTGATCTTAAATGAGTACATACACCTTTTTTTTTTTATTCGAGCTGTTTGCCATTAGGCATAATGGAAAAGAGAAAGAAAGTCATAAAAAGGAGTGCAAACAAGCCTCGCTTAAAAAGCGGCAAAAGTTCGCGATAAAGCGATTATCTTGAGTCCACTTGCGATAGTCGTCTGCAACGTCCCATCGCAGGCCAACCTTTCTTAGGAAGCGTCGTCTCACGGAAGCTGTAGCCGGGCAAGTCCACAGCAAGTGTTTTTCGTCACACTGGTCGGGCGCAGCACCGCAATGGGGACACTTGTCACTCCGTAACGTTTGTCACGCCACCGATGACGCACAGAAGGAGTCAGAGCCGCTCCAGCCCGAATCCGGCGCACAGATACGTCCTCCTCCCGAGTGAGACTCCGGGGGGGGGGGGGTACGATCACGGAGGAATTAGAGCGCGTGTTCGCTGACGCAAAGCCTGTTTCTCGGAAACATGGGACAGGAACGGATCTGAGGGAAGAGGGGAAGGTGGCGGGATATCGGATGTGTCAAGGTGTGTCATTGCATCCACATGAATATTATGCGGATCCTGGGCATGCCCGCGAATCCAATGTATACGCACAGGACAGGGGTATTTTGTGCAAAGTTGGTGAATTGATTGTGTAACTTGGAATGTGCGCCGGACAGCCTTAAGCTGCTTAAAGGTGCACTGAAGAGGAATCTGAACTCGTCTTTTTGCCGCGGGAACTCAATCTGCACGTTCCGAGCATTCTTAGAAACTTCGATTTTTGCCCTGTGTGGCTGATTTTCCTAATTAAATCAAATTAACGTCCGGCTCCCGCCGCGGTGGCTCAGTGGCTATGGTGCTCGGCTGCTGGCCCGAAAGACGCGGGTTCGATCCCGGCCGCGGCGGCTGAATTTCTTTGGAGGAGAAATTCGAGGCCCGTGTACTGTGCGATGTCAGTGCACGTTAAAGAACCCCAGGTGGTCAAAATTTCCGGAGACCTCCACTACGGCGTCTCTCATAGCCTTAGTCACTTTGGGACGTTAAACCCCATAAACCAACCAACCAACCTTTTTTTTTAATTCTCCCTCGTACGGTGGGCGGAGTCGACCAACGCGTGGAGTGCCTTTCAGCCAGTCCCGCGGTGGCTTGCCGCTCTGCCATCGGCGGAGTAATACGTAGTAGTCCGTAGAAGCAAATAGTCCGCGCGTATTTTTATTTCTGCGGGCTTATTTTGCGGCTATATTATCTGCGAAAGAAACTATTTATTCACGGAAACCTAAAAAACAAAATAAAGCGAAAGCAAAGCCTCCACGGAGCTGGCTGCAAGGCACTCCACGCGTTGGTCGACTCCGCCCACCGTACGAGGGAGAATTTAAAAAAAAGGCGGGAGCCGGACGTTAAGTCGATTTAATTAGGAAAATCAGCCACACAGGGCAATAAATCGTAGTTTCTAAGAATGCTCCGAACGTGTAGATCGAGTTCCCGCGGCAAAAAGACGAGTTCAGATTCCTCTTCAGTGCACCTTTAAGGGCGGCAATGGAGTCGGTGTAAATGTGAACAATATCGAAAGTGGGTACGAGTGGAAGGGAAGCAATGGCATTGTGTATCGCCTGAAGCTCCAAGGCAAGGGGGGAGCAAGTATCCGCGCTATATGTAGCGCGGGAGTTAAGATGAGGATGGGAGGGACTGTAAACTGCAGTAACTCCCTGCAGTGCTGTGTGTGATGCATCGGTGTATATTATGCACCCTGAAGGAAGATGGGCGGCTGATATCGGCGTCGAAGCAGAGGGGCGATTGTCTGTGAGTTGACAGTATGACCATGGAGGAAGAGTCTGTAAACGATGAAGCTGAAGCGACATCTTACGTGTTCTGTTTGCCTCACGCTGGTCGATAAGTTCACTCAATGTATTAAGTTGAGCGTACTGTTGCAGAATGGGTGCGTGTCTTCTTCTTTCTAACGAGGCGTAAGGCATTGTTATACACAGATTACCACGTGGTATTTTCCGAAGAGCCCTAAATAATTTACAATCGAATTTCTTTCTCGTGCTGCCTCGGTTTCTGTTTCAGCAGCCGATGGCTGTGACGGCAAACTAGAGGTTATAGGTGATGTGACGCATGGAAAACTGTAACATAATCCGTGCCTCAACGTATACGTTGTCATTCCGGCACTTGAGGAATGCTGGCTTCAGCAATGTAGTGAATAAAAAACGATGAAGAAGCGATTATATCGACGTTCTTGCATGCCTCACGTGACATAAAACCTTACTTTGACGTCACAGCCATCGTTCGGTTGTGGAAACCAAAATCGAAATAGCATGACAGAAAAATTCGATTACAAATTATTTAGCGGTGGTAGGTGCATGCCACACGGTGCTTCATGCCTAGTGCAGTGTCTTCCGCATCACTGTAGGGAAAAAACATGCCACCAAAGTTAGGTGTTTCTTTTTATTGTTATTAAATGTTTATTAAAACGAAATACAAATAAATCATAGGTGCTGGTTTGGTTTGGTTTATTGGGGTTTAACGCCCCAAAGCGACTCAGGCTATGAGGGACGCCGTAGTGAAGGACTCCGGACATTTCGACCACCTGGGGTTCTTTACTGACATCGCACAGCACACGGGCCTCTAGAATTTCGCCCCCATCTAAATTCGGCCGCGGTGGCCGGGATCGAACCCGCGTCTTTCTGGTCAGCAGCCGAGCGCCGTAACCACTGAGCCACCGCGGCGGGGCAATCATAGGTGCATAACAAAAGTTAGTACAGTCGGTGGTCGCAAAGTAAAACTGCCTGGGGGACCTCCCATCGGAAATACCTGAGTATAAGTATCGATTTTCTTTTCTTTTTTTGCTTTAAGCGAATGCGACTTGAGAGAGAAAAAGCAGAGCTCCTCAAATCCTCCTTACGTTAACCGGGAAGCCCCCGGAAACAAAAAGAAGAAAAACAGCGGCGGCGGTTCTGGGGAAAGTCAGCGCGGGATCTCAAGTATAGACGCCATCAGCGTCGCGGGAAATTAAATCCTCGCTCCGGACGGCGCTGGTGTTGCTCTTGTGTTTCTCTCGCTCGAGAATCGAGATTGCGCCGATCGAGGAGGAGCCCGTGAGCACTCCTGGGTTTCGTCACTCGCTTAGGCGCGAAAACCGAGAACGCACGGTACAGCAACAAGCCCTTTAGCGCCGACGCCACGCAAAGCGAAAGCCGATCCGCCGGTTGTCGAAACACCAGCAATCAAGTCAAGGTTCTCGGAAAGAATACTGGACACGGTGACGATGCTGACGTCGTCGTTGTCTTAGTAGTCTACTAGCACTATACTGTTCTGTTAGTGCTAGCAGCGACAGCGGCAGTAGTGTTAGTACTAGTAGCAAAATTACTATAGTGGTAATATGCAGGGTGTTTCATCTAAGACTTTACACAATTTTTAAAAATAGGATTTTTGAGTTTGAACAGCGCTTATTTCGCCATGGCATTGTCAGCGATGGAGTACATCAGAATGCAGCTAAAGCAAGCTAAGTAGTAGCCTGGTTAACTAATACTAAAGAGTTAACTCTTTAACTATTATTATTATGCTCCTTAATTATGCAGAGCGCTTCCGCAAATGTCTTTCCCGGTTCCGTTTTCCATTTTTCGTCGGAAGTGGACGTCCATTTTGTTTCTTCGTGATTCGTGCATCTGTGCCTCAGCTCGCCCTTGCGCAGCGCACTTCAGCAGTCGAGCAAATTGTGTTATTCCGCCGCCACGTTGTTTCTCGGCCTCTAAAAGCTTTCGTCCGCGCTTTATTCCGGTCAAAGCGGTGAGCTACTCTGCGTGGCGGACAAATAAAACAGAACAAATGAACAAATAAAATACACCAAAACCAAAACAGCGCAGGCAAGCGAGACGCTCTGTTGGTGCCTTTCACCTGACGTATACTATCCGTTTACACAGTCTCGCATTCAACGTCCATTTCGCCAACATCTCTGTGCATACACAAACGCGGCCGAGCCGCGCTGGTCGCTGCTGTTGTATGCTGTCAGCCGTTTTGGGCCGCACTCTTTCGACACCACGCGTTGCGCCCGTCGCGTAATGGATGCCTCCCGAGGGCTCATCAAAGATTCACGAACGACCATTTAGACCCCCACGGCGGGCGACAACGGCTTTACCGGAGGAAAGCCGACCCGGAGCCGCCATTCGTTCGCCCCGACCATTACTGGATGCAGCGTCGCCGAGACACGCTGCAGCGCCACTGTATAGTTCCAGCTTTAACGGGAGCTTGTTTCACCGGGACAAGGGTATGCCACTAAGAGGCGCTGCGTCGCCTCTTCGAGTCAGGGATCTCCTCGGGCAGTTTGCGTATAGATAAACCTTGTTAGGGCGTCTGAATACATGGTGCAATCCTTGTGCTCTCTTGTTTACTATACTCCACCTCTCTGCCCCTACGCTTCCACTGCAAGTATGAGAAGAAGAAGCAAAACAGAAAGGAAAAGCTAAAAGCCTGGGCCAGCGTGGCGCTCTCCGGCACAGTCCACATCAATTATGAGGGGGCGAATTAGTCCTGATTTCCCGGCGTAAGCCTCTGTCTAACAGAGGGAAATGTAAGCTCCACTGACTTACGTGCTGGAGAAGTGAGGGACACACGATGTACCCCAACGAGATGAAGTTAGCTTTGAGAGCAGTAGTCGATATACGGAAAGCACGAGCCTCTGCAACGACACATGGGCGATCGTTCTATCAACAGCTTATAAGCTTGCATCGCGAAAGATGTGCGAAGTGTCAGAGCGACCTTACATTGTGTGTTGGCGACGCGACTGCATCAGAAGCTGCAGATGCCTTTCGTGGCAATAACGTCACATCCGGTTTGGCGATGTCACTTTCCGTCCGGTGATGTTACTTCCCCGCAACCGATGGGAGTTCTCCGCTGCGGTAACGTCACTTCCCGCCAGGTGATGTTATTTCCCTCCAGCCAATGGGAATGCTCCGGTCTGAAGCCGTCACTTTCCGTCTGGTGATAGTACTTGCCTCCAACCAATGGGAATGCCCAGGTATGGTGATGTCACTTCCCGTCCGGTGATATTACTTCCCCCCAGAAAATGGGAATGCTCGTGTCTGCTGACGTCGGTGCACTCCAGCCAGTCAGCGAATTTAGCTTCCGACGACCCATATTGTCATTTTTTTTTTTCTGAATTAGGCTATTGCTGCTATGGCATTAAAACAGCAGATGAAACATCCGACCTGAAAACGCCGATTTCACGCGTTTGCAGAAACAATGAAAAAGCACTCGCATACTTCAACCTTCCTTGTACTACACTCCACGCCTTAAGTGAAGCCTTTTACTATATTGTAATGCCGCTCGCGATTTGGTACACAGCCAGGCAAAGAAAAGCACGAAAAAAAAAAAGTCAAGAAGCGTGACGTTACCACTACCATGCGAAAATGAAATACAATAAAAGACAAAATAGAAACGTTCGCTCCATTTGTATTCTGAAACAAAAACAAAGGGGAGGGGGGAAACAGATTGGAAGCAATAGGATGCACGTGAACTATGTGGCAGACACAAAGCCCCCTTAAAAAAAAAACTGCCACAAAGAAAGCTCTCCGTCGCTGCATTCAAAACGAGGTCCCGCGGCAGCCCACATCACGTGGCCACAGGTGGAACGACACAGAATGCAGACAGGTCAATCCCAGGTTAGAGCAGGAATATGGCCGAAGGTTTCCATTCCGAGTCGGTTGGAATACAAGGCAACTCGAGAGATCGCATTTCCGTTCCAAATACGGAAGCTTCTTCTCAGCAAAGACCGGGCCACATTTATGCGTGGCCTTCTGACAGATTGGAAACACCATCCTTTACATTGACCGAAGGCGGAACATTCTCGCCTCAACTGCTTCCGTACTGATAAGATGCAAAAGTAAATGCTTTTGACGACACAAAGGCGGCAGCCAAGGCGCCTTTATTTCAAGCGAGAAAGGTGCCAAGAGTCTGCCTCGAGGCACAAGCAGACGACGCCGTATATACCGCGTCGTCTGCTTTCTTCCGGTAAACTTGACGCGCAGAGCCCTCTCAAAGAAGAGCGTTCCTGACTCCACACAGAGCACTTCCCGCGTCGCATCTTCCAAATCAAGGCGTCCAAAGGAGGCCGTCCGGGCGCGAAATCACCGCCGAGGAGCTGACAGGGCGCGCACTCTTAGAGCGCTTCTTCTTCGTTTTCTTAATCCGTCAGCCAGCAAAATTACCTCCGCCGCCGCGGGAGCAAGAAATGAGGGAGAGGAGAGAAAAAAAATAAAAAGCGACCCGAGAAAGAAACCGGAAGCAAAATTTCGCAAGTCCGATCCGCAATACCGCCGAGAAAGCCCCGAGGTCGACCGAGAGAGCTTCGCTGCTTTCATCAGCCGGGGATATATCTCTCACTCTCAACTTCAACGAGCTCGCGAGGGCGAAATAAAGAAGGGGAAAAAAAGAACGAATTCGTTGGCGGCCCTCTTTTCACGTTTACCTTTTTTTTTTTTTGTTCTGGCTCTCTAACTGTGTCTTCCCAGGCTAATGAGCGTCAAGGACCGTTACACGCCACAAGCACTCCGAAGCGGAGGCGCGGGGATTCGCTCAACCCGGTTTTCCTCACCGCCCAGTGCCCGCTGGGAAAGAGGGGAATCGAGAACGAAGACGCTGCATGCAATCCGAAGCGCAACTAAGCGCACCCTCTCCATCACTCTCCCACGCACCGATGAGAGAGAAAGAGAGTGAACAGCTGCTCATGGAAAGAGGAGAACCAAAATCCGCATCCCCCGCATGTATAGCATAGTGCCGACAGCTTGCCAGTGGCGAACTCCTCAAGCTTCTCGCTTCCAGAAAAAAAGAGCAAGAATACGAAGAGAAGCTAATGACGTCTTTATGCGCCACGGTTTCACGAAGGCGCGTTTCTTTTTCTTATTTTCTTAGCTACTCTGCTTCTTCGTTCTTTTCCTCTCAACCTTCTTTCGTCACTCGACTCGGCGACCGACGACCTTGCCTGTGTCGGTAAAAAGAGCACTGCATAGTAAGTGTCGAGAGCATAGAGAGTTACGGAAGCCTATAGCATCAGAAAGCCTCAGTTCCAGTGAGCAATAAATAGGTTCTGTCCCGAGCACCGACAGGTTCAAGGTACGTTAGCTTTCACTGTACCGCATACGAGGAAGAAAAACTGCTGGGAGCAAGAGGTCACTAACTCAGTCGCACGAGCTCACGCAGTTTACCAATTAGGCACCCAAGACGACAAGCGGTGGAAATTTACCAACAGGGCAAGGCGATACTCCCCTAATGTCGTCATCAACGAAATGTGACGTCAGCACAATCAAAAACTTGGAATTTTGCGTAAAGTCTGAAATATGCGGGAAGCTCGATAAGGCTGTTTACAGGTCCACACTGGAGTTGTACGTTCACCTAGCCAGTCCTGAACAGATTTAACGTTCCGCCGTGTCCCGCAGCCAATATTCGAAAGTTAGCGCACGGAGATGCGTGCTAACTCCGGCGCCCAGCATAAAGGTGGGGTTACGCAGGGCTGGTGGAGTAATTAACATTTCATTTCACCGCAAAAAGGTGGCGCTAACACCTGCAAGCGTCCCAAATTTGGCCTAATCACTGCGCCACATTTTGAAACGAAGCTGCCTCTGCCATTATTATTAATGAGCTCCGAGCCAACAATATATAAAAAGTTATCCTAGCTCGTAAAAACAAAAACAAATAAACAACTGAACTACTACCCTTAACTTTCGTACGAAAAAAAAGTAAGAATATGTTGCGACTGTGCTCGAAATATCAGCATATCTCCCCATAACCACTCACAAAGATATAAATTCGAAAATAACGTATATATACAAAGCAATTTAGCCACAGGATATCTGCGATACAAACCACGGCGAATTTAGGTTAAAAAGAAGAAAATACTCTCAGTAAGCTGCAAATTTGAAAGCAGCTTGTCATCACAAAAAACATACATTTTTAACCCCACGTTTGGCGCATGCATGTAGGCCTTAGTCGCTCATGCATGTGCACATAAGCCACAGAGACTGTCATGCACCGAACGCGGTGTTAGAAATACCTATTTGCTGCATTAACAAACGCCATAACGCAGTACATACAACACAACACTTTTAACGGGGCAATACTAATACAAGCACACCACAGCGGGAATAAAGCCGAACCACAGCGCTGAGGCCGTCAATACCTCGAGAAAGGACACTTCCTATTCGATGCCCCGTTTCATCGGTACAAGGCGCAAAGCTGATTGCGTCTACTAAGCTACCCCAGGTAGCACCGAAACATTGCGATAATGTTGAATTTTTGTTATGCTCAAATGTTATTTCAATGTACTTAGTGTCCTTTTTTTCTAATGTTTTTGTAAAATAACATATAAATGTTCGAATAACCTTCCCCAAACATTCATAAAACATGTAAACAACATAAATGGAACTTTCTCGAAAATGGTGAAGCAGCCCCGCACAAGCATGCAGGCCTGCCAGCGGTGACGGCACACAACTTAAACACTTTGCAAGAACCAACAAGAGCAACACCTTCTCTACACTACAGCACAACATGCAACTCGTATTCACTCACCTCCAAACGGATACCATGACGTCGAGCTTATATACTCGCTACTGCGGGATGTCCCATGAGTGATAGTGAGAAATGGGTTATAACTAAAGTTTTGTGACAAAATAATGGGGCTCTTCATGTAATCTATGGTCAGTGCTATCTAAGAGGTGTGGTTACAAGGTACTGTTAGTTGAAAAACATCTTTACTCTAAGAACAGTAAGAAAATTTTTGGAAATCCGTTCTCAAAATATATTTGTAATGTTGTTTTATAGTTGCGACTCTAACATTATAATAAAATTTAGAAGATTATATTAAAACAATGTTTGTTTAGGACGTGAAAGTAACGTTTTCTATACAACTTATAACGTTATATGTTAATTTTTAATGTTAATGTAAAGTTACAATGCAACATGTAACATTACTCCAACTTACATAACATTTCTATAACACTATTCTAATGTTGGTGCTACCTGGGACAGTATAGGAGACGAGCGGACGAAATCGTCAGCATCCCCGAGTATCCCTCACGGTACCTATGACCGACGGTGCACCAAGACAGACGCAATTCGAAACCGGAACGAGCTGAAAGGAAACAAAAATAACAAAAACACACACACGCCGAGATTGTATCATCGCGCCACGCTGCGGCGATCTCCAATAACCAAGACGCGCCGCACATTAGAGACGCTTCGTCAGCGCGCGGTGTCTAATATATCGCGGTCTCCTAACACGCGCGAGACTGCAACAAAGCATCAAAAATAAAGTGACAGACGAGCAGCAACTGAGGACAAGCTTTTTTTTCGTCCTCCGCGGCCTGTCCGGGGAAGTTCGAAAAAGACATGCCAGACGACTTTCGGGAGAGTGCGAAATAAGCAAAGGAGGAGAAATGAGGCCCGCGCAAACGAAAGTGGAAGCCGAAAAAGAAGACCGAAGAAAGTGTCGCCACCGGAGCATGCAATTCCGCGACTTTCTCAACTCCCACTTGAACGGACCGCAGAAAGCAGGTAGCAAGCACGGCAGAGGTCACAGCGCTACAGCAACGTCAAGAAAGGAGATGGAAAGCGCTTCAGAAACTCAAGGAGCCCGCCACGTGACCAGGCCAGACTAATACGCTGGCTGATTTTCCGGATAAATTTTTGTTTTCTCCGGTTCTATTTCTCTCCCGCCCAAACGCAACAATGACGCAGCGCAAAAGCATTTCAAGGGACGGCGTTCCCTTTGTCATTATATAGGGCGCCACTCAGAGCTGAAGTCAAGCGCGTGAAGTGAAAAATAGTGGCTTTTCCCACCCATCTTGTTACTGCTTGTTTCCAGAGCCTGCACCTGACGACTGTAATTTCCTGATTAAAAACAATCATACGGGACGACCGGACAACATCTGACGTGACAATTCTGCGAAAGCAGTCGGATTTATCCTCCGTGATTCATTTAATGGTTTGACTTCAATGACTGTTTTTGCTCTAAGCCGAGGTTTCACACATTGCTACAATTTTTCTGGAGGGTGCAGGCGGGTGGTGATGGGTGTTAAGTGGTGGGTGGAGCTTCTGGAAGGCTACTGAATCCCCCCCTTTGCGATCTTAATTCCATTTCGCCGTCATTTTCCCCCTCCACTGCTTCATGGGCCCTACTGGGTAGAGCTTTGTGCAGGGTGGAGGTATAGATGGGTTGATGGCCCGTGCAGCATGTGGAGGGTGTAGTGTTGGGTGGAAGACATAGTGGACAGCGCTTACGGGGGCCGGGGGGTGAAAGTGGGCGGGGATAAGATGGGGATGGGCAGGGGAAGAGAATCGAGACTGGCGTTGAGTAAGTAGGAGGTGGGGAGGCGACTGGTAGGTGGCGCTTCCGGGGTGTTGCAGCTAAAGTCACTGTGACTTTAGTTGCAGCTGCACTCTCCTAGGCTACAGACACACAAACAGACGTAGGCATTTTCGCGGTGTCGCACCGGTGCTGCTTTCGCAGTGAAACACCCCGCGCACTTGTAACTACTACACAACGTCCAGTGTCCGAAAGAAAAAAAAAAAGCGACCGAAAGAAGATTAAGCATTACACAACAAAAAACACAGCAGTTCCTGTTTAACTCGACTTTTAACCTTCAAGAGCCGGGGCTTCTTAGCGGTTAAAGAATTCCTTTATACCCGTTCTTTGGCATTTAACAAGGAGCCTGCTTACTGCGCCACGAAGTGCGCCAGAAAAAAAAAAACTACAAAGAACTTCCAGGGCACATTGTTTTTTTTTTCATTACAGCAACTCTAAACGAATGCAAAAAAAAAAAAAGAAAGCAAGCGGGAGTTTCAGCGTAGAGGAGACGGGATAACACTATCCTGGCCATTGTCTTGACTTCGCGAAAACAGAGCCCACAATGGCCCTATTCTCGTCGGGATAGTAAAGACAGCGGCGCCGAGGCACATTATAAAGAAAAAAAAACAAGAAAAAAATTACGGCGCCGAACACAATGAATGAAGACATACGCGACGTCACAAGCGCTATACAGACTGGTCGGCGCTGTGTGCAGAAGGTAACAACATTCCTTTCCTTATATTTAAACAAAGAGATAGAAAAAAAAGAAGGAAATCGGCCCGAAGAGGAAGAGCGCCCAGCCGACAAGACAGTTCGAGAGGGACCGAAACTATCACTGGTAGGAAGCTTGTTATCTCTCCGGCAATTCCCGGGAGGAAATAGAAAGGGGCAGAGGAATTTTCTTTCCAGCAGCGCCGAGACGCTCGGCACACGAGGCAGAGGAAAAGGGTGCAACACAGGGATAAAAAGGCCAGTTATTGGGCTCCGAACGAAAATACAGCAGCGAAGTTAAGAGCCGAGAGAGAGAAAGAGAGTGGCAAGCGCACCGCCCTCTCCACCACTGCTCTTTCTTTTCCTAGCTCCTTCCCATCCGGAGCAATATTACTTTCCCCCTCCCTTCCAGTTAGTGTCTTCGCTGTTGGAGCAAGAGCAGCAGCAGTCGTTATTGCTCCATTGGGCGCTAGCCGCACCACTCTGCCTTCTCCAACCCCCACGTACGCAATAAACAAGGAAACAACCCACACACACACACATACCCAGAGACATACAGCCTCGCAAGCCGTTCAGACTGGCAGCAATTGCGGTTTAACAACGCGCGCAAAGGCGGCAGCAGCAACAGAACAGCAGCAACAGAACAGCGGCGAAAGCAATCATCGCATGGCGTCGTGTTTGCTTCAATTCGCTACCCGGCCGCTGGTGCGCCGCGCTGAGGAAGACGACACACGAGGCGGATTCCGCGCGAGTGGTTGCCACTACATGTTCGCCACGGGGCGTTCTTGCGGCGCTTCTGAAAGCTGCAGCCGAAGGAGACGAGAACGCGCACGAAGCAGCAGGAAAAGAAAGGAGAATATGAAGCGGAGGAGGGCTTGATTGATGAGATTAGGCAATACTTTCTCGCTCGCATTTACACTCTCTCCCATCGCGGTATAGGCTTTCTGTATAGCGAAAGATAAAAAATAAAAAAAACAAAAAAAAACAGAACCTTGCTAATACACAAACGGGAGAATGCAATGCCAGGGAAAGTGTTATAAGGGCTGAATAAGGCCACAACGTAGCACGCAGGAAAACCAGACCACCAAAACTGACAAGCAAAGCACCAGTACACGCGTTGACGGAGAAACAAATAATCAAGGCATTGAGAAACAAGACTGATAGAATAAGGGAAATATTGGCAGAAAAAAAAAGGAGAAAGAGCCAAGTGCTCAGCACGAGAAGCGGAGCAACCCGGGAAGGGCATAGCAAACAGAAAAAAAAAAGTGACGCATCTCTGCAAACGTTGCCGCTGTCGCAACAGTGCAGACCCAAAAGTTACATCCCATCACTCTCTTTCATCTCTTGCTCCCACTCGTAAGGTATCGCGGCCCGTGTGCCAACGCTCAGGGCCGAGTACGGAGGAATGCGCCCGCAAATGCTACGTGAAAGGAGCTCAGCAGCACGGTAAGAAAAAGAGAGAGAAAGAATAAAATAGGAAAAAGCGCCCTCCCTCCCCCTCCCTCTCCCCATCGGGTTACCGCGCGCCATTACTCCGAGGCACACGCGGCGACCGCCGCCAGCACGGTGGCGAAAGCCTCGAGGAACGCGAAACTGAAACCCGGCGTAGGAAAGCCGAGGTCACGACCGGCCAGCTCTGCGACAAAAGTAAGGCCAAAACGACGAGAGCCAAGTGCACGACATCATGGCGGATTGTAGCGGGCCGGTCTTGGCGAGCTTCGATAAGACAATAAGGTAGGAAGTGTATAGGTTCGTTCGATTAAGGAAAAAAAAAAAGTTTTGGTGCACTGCGCGCTATGTTAATGAATCCTTGCAAACACTATCATGTAGAAAAGAAAGATGCGCGAAAGCAGGCAAAGTGCACAGGGCCTCCCTTGTGCAAAAAAAAAAATAATTACGAACAAAATGGTTGCATCATTAAACACCCTTTTATGCCCTGAAGCAATAAACATCGCTTAAAGAAATGGTTGCAGGAGGGCTCAAAGTGAGTGTGCAGACTGACTTTCTGTGCAGACTGACTTTCAAACTGACTTTCTGTGTGCAGGAGTAGGCTTACCTTTTGCAAACTGTCGTCACTACAACTGCCCGACATAAACCTTGAGAAGTTCTGCCTGCCACCTTTTTCAAACCAATACAGGCCGTCCGGCGCTACGTATAATGTAAACTTGATCGTCGCGCCGGAAGACAGATACTACCGACCCGCAAACGAATCACGCGTCCAGAATCGAACATTCAACTGGCGACACACTCGTTAGAGCCTCAAGTTGGCCACACCATGGCTATATTTGCTTTATTGCAGTTGACCACTACGTCGGTTGCCACCCCAAGACAAAACGACAATCTCACGCGAAATGTCGTTACGCCTGCGGGTTCGCGTCCAATAGTTGCTCTCGATACGCGAACTTGAGTCTCCAAATGTTTCAGAAGTAGCGTTATAAACACACACTTGGGAGAAAGAGCGGACAGGAAATGTACATTGTGATGGACCGGTTTCTTAAATTGGCCCTGGGTCCACACTGGGCACGAGGAGATTGATACACAGACTCCAAGAATGATTTTAGAATATGATTTAATTAAATGGATCTGGCTTGATGCCGCTTACGGGAAATGCAGTAGGGCTCGTCCACGTCGGGGCTCAGTCAGCTTGTTGTGGCACGGGCTCGACGAGTAACCGGATGTCTTCTGCGGCCAGGCTGGGGACTTTTCGCGGCTGTGCAGCTCTCGTTCTCGGCCAGGCGTTGGAGGAGCAGCTGGTGTGGAAGCGTGCTGTCGGAGGTCGAACGTGGGCGAAGGCTAGACCCCGGGCTCCCTGGTCAATGCGCGGCCCCGGTCTTCTGTCTTCCTCCGTCTCGTCAGCTCGTTCGAGTCGTCCCTCTCTGTCTGTTCCTCCCGTCGGCTCCCCCTTTTTAAGCCTTTTGCTTCTTTCTTTCTGCAGCCTCCACCTTCGCCGTAGCCGCCGGCTGCCCCACGCCGCCCCCGCGGCGCCGCCCGCTCGCCGCTTCCTTTTGTTCCCTCCGCGCAGATCTCCCCTGGAATCTTCGTGACAGCGTCGAGCCCCCCTCCGTGGCGACACGACGCCAGCCTGCCGCTTCCCGGGAAAGTCGCTGACCGGGTCCACTCCGCGCAGCTCCTCCCTGGAATCTTCGTGGCAGGCTTAATCCCCACCGTAGGAATCGTCGGCGGCCATCCTATGAGCTATGTGGCCTTGTCCGTCCGTGGCGACACGCCGCCAGGATGGCGCGGTCTGCCGCCTCCCGGGAGTCACTGACCGTGTTTGTGCGGCCACTGGTGTACGCGCACGAATCGTCACAACATCTACAGGGTCGGTAATTTCTCGAAGGGACAATTGCAGTCGCTTGGATGTTTACACCGCTGACGCTAAACACGCGTCAGTTATTTTTCCTTTCTGAACTCATATGGAACAGTCAAAACTAGTTACAAATAAACAAGCCTTTTCTGAGCAGCCATTTCGGACCGATTTACGCGAAAGTTTTGTCACACGGCGCCTTTCCCTCTCTAACCACTACGTGGCTATCCAGTCTCGCCATTTCACTGCAAAACAAACCACAAAGACAATTCTTTATTAATCACGAAAGCATTCACTATGCAGCAGTATACGAATATCTCCAGATGTCAGTTGCCCACAGGCCAAACTGAATACTCTTCTCATCACCACACACTAAACAGACAGGAGTAAAAACGAAGTAAGCTGTCCACTACTTCACTCATTTTCTTAAAAGAGAGTGCGCTAAAGGACACCGTTTCAGTTAATCCAAACAAAAAAAAAAAAACCAGGAGCGTTCGACCAGTACCAGAGAAGAGGGCCACGTGTGCTATAAGTTGCCTTGTTCTTCACGTCTAACGCGCCGCACTTGCGAGTTCAATTACGCTTTCTGGCCTCCCAAGCACTGCGCAGTCGCGGCCTCCGGATTAAATTTAGACCACCCGGCATTCCACCACATGTGCACACCCCGTAAAATGTATACCGCCCAAAGGGTTTGCTTGTAAGGCCTGCTGCATGCCTCGTTATGGGTCCTCAGCGACCGTAATCTCTCGAGAGAGGAATGGCTTCGCGCCCTCAATCCTCCCAAGCTTTGGACTCCTACATGCGCTAGGGAGTCCCGCTAAACAGCTTAGAAGCAAACCCCTTCGGATGAATACTTTTGACGCGGGCTGTACGTACATGAACTTCCGTACGAAAGCGCTTTCGCGCGTCGCTTGGACCGAACAGCGGCCGTAGTGGGCGGGAACCGAACAAGTGACGTTGTGTTCAACAGGAAAGCATCAGGGTTACTCACTTCATCCATCACTTTAATTTTTCGATCCCATCGTCCCTGGCACCCGGTGAAAGGTAGCCAACCGAAATAGCCTTCCGGTTAACCTCGTTGCCTTCCCTCAACGTTTATTTCTCTCTAATAGCCATTAAGCCACGTAGAATCGGCAGCGGAAGTTTACGGGATGTAGGTGCGAGGATTGAATTTTTTCCCCGCAGTCGCGCAAAGCCAAACACGTGAAATGCCAGAAGGCGTCGCGGGATATGCATGCTAGGCGGCGCTACAATGAATTTCTTCCTGAGCGCACGCGACCCGTAAACTTCTGCTGTCAACTTTACGTGCCGCAGCCAGCCCTAAAACTCCACCAAGTGTCCCTCAACGTTTTGGGCACCAAGACAGCGCAACGCTTTCCGCAAGTCACGCAGTAACTACTGCTTAGAAAAAAAAAACAGAAAGAAAAGTAGCAACAGCTAACGGCGAAAAGCAGTGAATAGCAATGACACTGCCCCAGCGTAATCCCACCGCGCCGGAACTGCTACGCAAAGCATCGAGGCATCGCCTATCGCTTCAAAGTACGCCCATCGCTTTCCTGTCGGGATCACAAACATGCTCAAACGCATTGCGGATCGATGGAAGCGCAGCAGCGACTTCGCAGATCGAAGCTTTAAAACGCGGAAAATCCAGGCCCCGATCAACGGCGCTTTAAAAACGTTCAATCGCCAGTGTGAGCCGTCTCGAGTATTTCGACAGCGCGATGCTGCTTCTTTCTTTTTCTGTTTCTTCGCTCTAGAATCCCCGTTCTTCGTCAGGCGATGTATAACGATGAGAATAAAAATAAGCCGAAGGAGGTGGGGGAGGCCTTAGTCCGTAACACTTCCACCCTCCAGGTTCATAAATAAGACAGTGATTCCTTTGCACGGCGTGAAACTATTCCAAATGTTCGAGTCAGGAGCTTGTGGGAACCGAGAGACCATCACGAATCTTCCGATGGAGAAGCCGGTGCTTCGAGTTGTTGCCCGTATTGAAACGGTTACCGTGCATTTCCTTTCTACGTCACTTCCTCCTTCGGCATTGGATGGGTTCACTTCCGGTCGCCGTCGTGCGGCATAACTCAGCGCTCCATAACCGTGCGAATGAGGCTACTAACATCCTCCCGAGGAAGCACTGCTCTTAAAGCATACGGGGTAGCGTGGCACCGCAAAAGTTCCATCTTTTTCTCGCGTGAGGGCGGTCCTGACCATACGCGCGTTTTCTTTTTTAAGAACTTTTGCTGCGTCACTTAGCCTTCCTTCGCCGCGAAGGATACTGCCTTGAAACGGTGCACCGGGCTTCGTGACAAAGCAGCAAAACATCAAGCACATCAGGCCATCACGTGACAACCTTTGCTGTTTACCTTTATTTGTCTTCATCGCGCTTATGTTAATTACCTGGTCACATATTCACGTGAGCCAGAGGGCCCGTGCAAAATAGGTACAAATTGTTCCATTACATGCCCGACGTTACACACAACCTTTAGAGTCATTATATTTTGCGCCAGCTGCACGCCCACAGCAAAACCTCACGGAAGATCGTGCTTCCCAAACGATGCCATTGTCGACGGTGAGCCTGCGACTGTGGCTTTTCCGCAGAATAAGTCTTCGTGAGGGGAAGCCTACTCCAAAGGAATGGGAAACCCCAAGTGCATCCAGATTGGCATATTTGTGTCCCGACAAGAAAATACGTAAGTTCTGTCAAATACAGAGCTATTATAGTCCAGGTATTTAAAAAAAGGGAAGGAGACAAGTAGCGACACATCGGGTGAATTCGTGTGACGGCGCCCAGTGGCCACGGTTGGTTCATCCCTTCCTTACGCACCACTATTTAGACCACCGACAGCGTCGACATCGGACGAAATCAGCGAGACAAACAGTGCTGACAAACGAGAGAGACTCGGACTTTGCGAAGCGCAAGCAGCAACTTCAGGAGATGAAGCTCTCACGGACGTTTCGCGCACTTCAGGGCTCGCAGGACACGCACTTTAGGGCTCGTAGGGCGCGCACTCTAGGGCTCCCGAACTTGTGGGCTCGGTGGTATTAGTCGAGGCGCACTGATCAACTATGTCTTCGCCTTCATACAGGTGTTCCTGGAAGTGAAAGTACACATGAGCGATGGCCTTCCTATGCCAACAGGACATCTTATTTCGACGACGTCATCAGAAAGATGCCTGCATGTGCCCTAAGCTGCGCTGATCCGGGGCGTAATTAAGCCAGCTAAATCATCGAACGTGCCGTCGTGGGAGGCACAGCACGCTGTTTTGCTCGTTTTCTCCGTCACAGTTAGTCACCTGCACTATATTTCTTGCTTTACCCTTGCACCGTTTATCGTGTGACCACTTTTACAGTAGCCTCTGAGGGTTTACAGTATTAGAAACAAATAATAAATGAATGAATAAATAAGCACATAAATAAGCAAATAAATAAATACATACGAATAAATAAATAACAACTTGGAGGTAACGGATGGATCAACCTGAGCCCAGGCGCACCCGAAATGTGGAGGGAGAAGGGCCCGCTGGGCGGACGCGAAGTTCCCCGCAAACACCTCAGCACGACGAGGCAGTACCGCCGCCCGGAGAAGTAGGTAACTCGATGTTTGCCCAGCTGCTTCCGGCGGCGTGCCGTCTTCAGCACCTACAGCAGCGACGCGAGTTCTAACCGCACTCTCTCGCCCTGTGCCGCTTAAATCACTGAAGCGCAAACCAGCTCCTCCAGACAGAGTCTTGTCGTAGGGAACGGAAATAGAGCCCATTCCCACCAGTACGTCGTCGCAAAAACAGCGTCGGAGCCGACGATGCCGGGACTGTTGTTCGCTTTCTCCGCAATGCATAGAGTTTCTTACTATTACCTAGAGGGAAAGCTGGCGGCACTGCACTTCAGCCACCATGGACGCTCAAAGCATCATGAGGCGGTGAGCTACTTGTTGCGGAACAGTCGTACTTTTTCGAAAACACGGAGTGGCACTACTAAGATTCTTAATTCCGAAAACGCTGTTCGTGTGTGCGCAGACGACTTTCGCGTGAACGCAGTGTGCAAAAGCCATAGTAATGAAAACTCAACAGCACACGACGCCAATAAAAGGTTTCTGTTTTCTGAAATGCCTTTAAAAACTTCTTAAAGTGTTTAAGCAACACTTTTTTTAAACATATTTACTTTTAAAAGTGCGCCTGTTAATTACGAAATATTAGCTTTTGTAGTGTTGATTACTTGGCCAATAGGAAAGCTAGCCTTCTCATATTTAGGGCAAACTTTGCATTTACATGCTTTTCTGCTCGTTTGTTGCAATCTACAGGCAGGATATTGAATGTTAGCACATTGGTAGTTATCAAACAGCTTTATTTTTCTATTATTTTTTGGCCAAAAGTTGCAGTTCCGCAATAAGTAGCTCACCGCCCCATGATGCTTTGAGCGCCCATGGTGGCTGAAGTGGTCTCGAGGGGCCTCCATGCAAACTCCCATAGACGGGTTGTCAGCTTTCCCTCTAGGTAATAGTAAGAAACTCTATGCCGCAATGCCGGCAGGGTTGTCGGGCGGGTTTCCGACCTCCGAGCGCGGCGTCTCTGAGTCGCTGTCAGCGCACGACATTTTGCGTCGTAAAAACGATGTAGAGTTCACGACGTTGAGCGGGCAGGCAAACGAGTTTTCCGAAAATCTGGGACTTCATTTGCAATTTTCTCCGAAGAAAAGAGATCGCTGAACTCAGAAAAATGCTAGCAGGGTTTCCCGACTGTTATCGACTAGCCTCGAAAAACCTAATGTTTACTGAGTTATTCCTCTTTGGTGTCTATTGAAGTGTAACGAGCTGTCTTCTTGACTTCGCTGAGACGAAGACAAGGACCTATGAAACTAAAGCTGTAAAAGCCCGCACAACGAACAGATATAAAATACCCACTCAAGTGCCCAGCTGCCAGGATGAACTAGGAAGTCCATATGCGTCGCTAATAATAATAAAAAAAGATAAACAAGCTCTAGAGCATTTAGAAGAACATCAATTTGGGTTAGATGGTGCATTATTTGAGACAGAAATGGTAATAGCGCTGCAATAAGACGTACACAAGAAAGACTGACACAGACTGACACAGGACAGCGCGTGTCCTGTGTCAGTCTGTGTCAGTCTTTCTTGTGTACGTCTTATTGCAGCGCTATTACCATTTCTGTCTCTAGAGCATTCTCCATAGACACTCCGAATATCCACATACCGTGCTAAATAAGAAACAAGTTGTTGGCGCAGTGTATCTGAAAAAAAGACCGTCACCGAGGAAACGCTCCTTTGGAAAATCTGCGGAGATATATAGAGGCCATTCTATCATGCGAGTGCCGGCGCGGAAAATGAAAATTAAATTAAAAAAGTACTACTTAAAGTGATCACACGGCTTTGATGAAACTGGCGCACCGGAGAACTGCTTGGCTGTTTTGTGGTCAGCACATAAAATACAAGCGAAGCAGCACACGAAGCCGCAGTTTTAATTTCGCGCAATTTGCGAGGGCTGCGATCAGCGAAGAAGGAGTGTCGTATGAGTATCGACGCCCCGGCAACAAGGCCTTCCTTAACTCTTCATTTCTTTCACCAACGAATGAAGACAGCAGTACAGAAAAAAAAAGAAAGCTACAGACCAAATACGTCAGGTGTTCTCGTTCGCAGTTGTGGTTCCCTCCGAAACTTCCAAGCGCGCTGCCGAAGCAGCGGGATATTAATTACAATCGAGCCAGTCTGCGCGCGGCTCGCGACTTAGACTAGGCAGACTTTCTTCCACCGAGCCGACTAACCTCGTGTTGGTTGAGTGAGTGAGACGCGGGGAAGGAAACAATCAATTATTTGCAGCTCTCGTTTGCATACAGACCGGTGCCAGTGGTTCCCTGCATTTGGGCATCGATCGACGCGCAATCGAGAACGGCCGCTTGGCGCGGTCCGGTGCGATCAGAAGCAGACAGACTCGATACCGGCTCGCCGAAGTTATTTTAGCGAACGACGCTGTTTACTCGGCCATTTGGCCCGGAAGTGGATGTTTGCATAGTGACGTCATCAAACGAGCTGAATACACAGGTCACTCTCGCTAAACGACAAACGATCCGTAGGCATAGCGAAAGAATAACCGTCGCCGTACTTCGCGCCAATAGTTTTGGTGCGTTTGATCGATATCGCCTCTTCGACCACCGGTCTCCTTATGTCCACAAACGACAGCTAGACATATTACTCCCAAATTAGCGCTGCGCATTAAAAAAAAATTTCCTTCGCTTTCGATTTCTTTCGATTACGGTAATTCTATACGAGTGGAGAAGGTAAAGCTTCCTATACACAAGTCGTCAGTATAACAGAAAAAATAAAAAGGAACACAAGCAATCAGACTGCTTCAACGCTTTCTAGAAACAGGAATACCCGCAGGCCGAAGCGAATCGGCTCGCAAATCCTACAATTTTATTTATTATTTTTTTATTGACGGCACACTGAAAACCAAGTATTGGCATTTCTTCTTGTTTCTTTTTTTTTTTTCAGTGCAGCTTTTAAAGTGACACTAAGGTCAAACTAAAGCTACTTGTCTGTATTGATACAAAGACTTTTTTGTACCTATCTTGTATGCCACTTGTTCGTACAGATATATTTAAACATATACTTACCACCGACAACTGTTCCCAATCTCACCCCGCTCAACCACGTCTTTATGAAATACTCCAACTTAGGGGCCTTTAAGGTATAACAAATTACTATGATGCTGATGGCTTCCACGTCGGTTTGGATCCTTGCGTCAGAGGGACATCCGAAGAATAAACGTCCCCACTAACGCTCTGCCCCCCCCCCCCCCTTTCTTTTCTTTTCTGCGCCAGAGGAGAGATGTCAGATGCCACCTCGTTTGTGGGCGTTGTTAGACAAACAACAAGAATAAAGCCGAACAAGCAATAACTGCACCGCCAGAGAGGAGTGTTGCAGGGCCCCTTGTTGAATTATAAAAAGCCGTTAAGAACACGGCGCTCATCTCATTTCTCGCTACACGCCACGACCCAGCAACGGCAACGAGGCCGCACGGCAGGCCGTTGGGCATACACGGGGCGAGAACAATGAAGTTCCGCAAACACTGCTCCTCCCGAGGTCACCGCCGGCAGCGGCGAATTTAAGACCCCGCCGAAGAACCCAGAAAGCGCGCACGCTTCTTCGCTTTCCAGACATATACGCACGAACTTTCGCTGCCGCCTCCACCCAGTCCTGTCGTCCGCAAATTCTTCCGACTCCACGCTGGCGGGAAACAGATCACTGTCGCCAAGCAAACGTGCACGTGCACTAAACTGCACGCAGCGTCAACGGCTAGAGGCCGCGCGTTCCTCGAGGTGACATCGAGCGACGCAAACGACGTTGGGGGGCTGGCGAAAAAGGGCATTAGCGGGTCGTTCCGTCTGTCGTAAGCGACATTTCAAACACGCGCACGCGCGCGCGCGCGAGGCCCCCCCCCCCCCCCCCCCCCTCGTGACCTTCTCTTCCCACCCCCCCCCCCCCGCGCCTCTTCCCGCTTTTGTTTTCCCTTTCCCGGGACAATGCTTTCCCTTCGCAAATGTCCCACGACGGCCCATTTCGACCGCGCGCAGACGGGACCGAGGCAGCAGCGGTGGGGCAGCGTTTAGACAAGGACGACCTCGACGGGGGCGCAGTAAATAATGACCCGCGTTGCACCCGGCCGCCGCAGGTCGGCGCGCGTTAGGCCCTCGGTTTGCGTGCCGGAAAAAAGTCCATCATCTTGGCGGTCAAAACAAGCCCCGTGCCGACGGCGCTGCGCGCAGGCAAGAGCGTGAAAAAAGGCGGGAAAAGAAAAATAAATAAAAAAAAGAAACAGGTAGAAAACACGCTCGCGTGCGCAGCCCTGCCAGACAGACAGGCTCAGGGGAAGCCACTTCGCAAGAACGTCAACTACAGCTCATTTTGAAACATCTCGAGCAACGTGCAGCGTTGTTTTTAAATCATGAGGCTTAAGGAAGCAGCCGCAATAACCGAAAATAATTCCCTTTTCTCTAACTTCTTACCAAACCAATTAAGACGGTACAGTCCAGCATACAGCAACCGGAACGATTTACTCCTAATACAGACGAATTGACGTTGAAAACAGAATAAGAAAGCTTTACTAATGCCAGAGCATTACTTGGCTCATTGTGCCATAAAAACCAGAAACGCGTGGCCGAAACGCGGCAAGCAAATTACATGATCACTCCTCCTGGTATTGGTCGCCGGCCTCTCCACCGCCACGTACAGCCTTTGTCAAAAGTTTGGAGCCCGGGGGGTTTGCTCCTGAAGCACACTGTCTGGTTCGTAATGCATCCCCAGCGCTCCAAATTTGCTGAAGGTAAGAAGATTTCTGGTCCTGCCTCCTCCAATGGGTAGGACTACCACGAATGCTACAGGTGTCCCACTGCGAGGCTTAGAAGCAAACCCCTTGGGCTCTAAACTTTTGAAAAAGACTGTACCTCAAAGCGCGAATGAGGTGTCCACTGACCCAGGGAGCCTGTTATGCGCCTTTTACTTCCTCAAAATCAACGGTGTCTAAACCGAATTCCGCTGGTTTTGAGAAAAGAAAAATGGCTGAGGCTTAGCTAAGGTTAAGCCTAGTCAGATGCGAAGCATATTGATGGCTAGGCTTGGTAAAGTTCCTCGCTTTGTTCTTCAGTTGTTGTAGAACGTTGTCGCCGAGCCGCATATTGAGCACGCCGCTTAGCCAGACGTTCATCCCGCTCTTCATCGGTCTCTGTGGCACGCTGAAGCTTTCGCTTCTCTTTCAAATCAGCCCTGCTTCTAGGCGGCATCCCAACACCTCGTAAGTGCCCGGAGAGCGAGGCAAGCTCAGCTTTATACCGCTGCTGTAGCGTCACGTGGTCAGCTGCAGCGCCTCTGATGTGGAGCCTCCACCGCCGCGGCCGACCGCGCGAGCCGGCAGCCCATCTCTCCTCTGCTGTGACGTCATGTTGTCACGTGGTGTCACGTGGTCACGCTAAAGGTCAATGGTAGCTCCACCACCGCGCTCGACGGGCTGTAGTGTAGCTCTAGTAATATGCTTCGCATAAAACGCGCATAACTGCCACAATTTGTGGATGGACGCCTCCTCACAACGCGATTAAGGTGACTACTGCCCCAGTGAACCAAGTACACTTGCTCTTGCATTTCCCCGCCATAAGAATTGCGTAGGTGCCCCTATAATTTTTTGGCCGCCGCTGTAGCTAAGTGGTTATGGCACTCGGCTGCTGACCCGAAAGACGCGGGTTCGATCCCGGCCACGGCGGTCGCATTTCGATGGAGGCGAAATTCTAGAGGCCCGTGTACTGTGCGATGTCAGTGCACGTTAAAGAACCCCAGGGGGTCGAAATTTCCGGAGCCCTTCACTACGGCGTCCCTCATAGCCTGAGTCGCTTTGGAACGTTAAACCCCAATAAAACAAACCAAAGCATAATTTTTTGCACACCGGAGGAGATCTGAAAACGTCCAGCATCTTTGTCAGTTTCTTTACTGAGCGTAGCTGACATGCACGTTTCATGCGTGTGACTAAAATTAACCGGTCTGCAAAAGTTGACGCCAAAGTTAGCCACCAGTCAGAGAGATATTCAAGTGCATCCTCAGTGGGAAAACGAGATCCGTAAAGCTTATCATTTCGATGCACGAAGCTTGGTCGTGAAGCGATAATTTTTGCCCCCAACCGGGCTTGCCTGTCCGAGGGAGAATTAAAGTGACGTAAGAAGAGGTATGCCAGAACTGGCAGCCAAAGCAATGTCCTTCGCCTTAATTTTAGCTGCCACGCTAACCAACTAAACCTGCCAAATAAACGACTGCGGCCGGCGCTTGATTCAATGAAGAGGCAACAAGAAAATCGGCACAGAACTGAATTCGAATCTACCTTCGTAACACTACACGCCAGGCACCGCGCTCGCGAGCGCGCAAGTGGTAGAGTGTGCGGTCGAGAAAGCAGAAATGTCTAATTAGGCTAATTAAGTAGCGAAAGTTACGCTCATTACGTAGGCGCTGGTTAATTAATCACTGAAGGAAGCGAATGAGAAAAAAATGACAGCAGATAAGCGCGACACCTACCGCTACAGGCGCGCGCACACGCAAACGAGAGCCCGGCTTGCGACGTCCACACAATTCAAGTGAGGCGAAATACAAAAAAAAAAAAAACGTCCAGGTGCCCTGCGACGCGAATGAACGTTGAAGAACCACAGACGTTCATTCAAAATTACTCGGGAGCCCTCCACTACGGCGTCACTCGTAGCCCAGGCGCGGTCTCGGAACCTTAAACCCAACGTACCAAACTTTAACAACCAACAGCGCAAACACGGCGACCGCAGGAAGAGAAAGCAGCGCGCTTCACTCATCGTCCTGAACGCTGTCGATTGCGACACGGCGATAGTTCCCGAACCCACCGATAGATGGCACCACTTCAGCGACGGCACACAGAAGGCGCGTTAAACGAGGTGTAAATGACAGAGCAACGCGAAACCTTCAGCTCACGGTCGATTGACGGCAGCCTGCAACGTCGCGGAGGCTTTGCTCATTCGTACACTGCTGGGAAGCAGCGGAGTAGAAGTATCCAGAAAAGCAAGACGAGGAACGCTTCACTGAGTGACATAGTAAAAATCCAACAACTGCACGCCAATCATTCTGACACCAGATATCGACGCAGCGTCTAGACTTAGTGGAGGCAAGTGCCGAAATGTATTCAAACCAAACCAAAAAGTGCCAACGCACGCAAAAAAAAAAATCTATCTTGATCAAAGAAATGCATTTACACCAAACAAACCCCCACTAAAACAAAAAAAAAAGTATTTTGATCACAACGAAACCTTGAATACTAAACAATATCATTTTTTCAACCACGAAGCCCACGTCGACGGAGCTGAAAAATAAAAAAATAAAAAACGTATTCACTTGACGCGTATGTATATAAATCGATATCTCCTTCAACATAAGTTTCTGTGACCTTCCACGAAACAAAAAAACAGAGACCTCAGGCCTTGTGCAGACAATCTTGTGCCAAACAAAAGAATGGTCGTCTGCGCGCAGTGTGCAAAACAATCCAGTTCTTTTGTCTCTGCGACAGTCGCTGTTCTCTAACCAGACATACTCCGAAGCCTAGGGGCAGAGTAAGACAACATCAGTAGCCCGAACAAAAACCACAAAAGTGGCTTTCAGTCTATGCAAACGGTATGCAAACAGTAGTGTCTGTGGAGACTGAAGCGAAAGCAGACGCTTGGTTGTCGATAACGCAACTAGACCAAACGCGCGCGGCAGCCTAAAAACAGAGTTTGTCGTTAAAGGGTCTGTCCTTCGCATCCTCTTCGAAAAATCGATGACGAATGGATAAACAAAGGCACGAAGCGAAAACCGAAGAAAACTGTCACACGTACCAAAAGGGCTAAGCAGCAGCTCCCTCGGGCACCGAGACCGCCCAGCCGCCAAGGCACGAAACTGGCGAACCACTCGACTGAGCCAGTGAGGGCTGGCAACGTCCTTTTCGCTGCCACAAAATAAACAATAAAGAAACTGCATGCGGAGGGGGAAAAAACAGCGAAAACTTCAAAATAAACCGTAAAGGCGAGTGGACGAAACCAGGAACCGCGCAGCCAACCACGGCTCACTAATGAAGGTCAAACTCACGCTGGGGGAGAGGGGGAGCGTGGAGTAAAGGGAAACGAGGGAGGGTAGAACATTTCAGTGATTTTACAAAGCCTGGAAAAGCAACACGGTGACGGCATACCAGATGTTTCACCCCAGCGGTCAACTATCGATAAACCTCCAACAGCGGGCGAGCGCTTATGAACTGTCTAAACAAGCCTTACAGCGTAGCTGTTAGCAGATTATTCCTGCTGCATAGGTCGGGGCAGTAGCACGGCTCGTCCCATAACCAGCGCCGTGACGTCACCGGGCGAGCTCTACACGTGACCGCGCCGCCGACGCAAGTTTACGCCACGACGCAGACGCAGCCGACCAGCGCAGAACACTCCCCGCCGCCCACGTGACTCGCGCATTGTGACGTCACCGCGAACATGTCTCGAAAAGAAGACGAGGAGCAACGGCAAAAGGCAAAAAGGCTTTAATGAGAAGCATCACCATCCAGAAATTTTCGTTCGCTCGTTTGTTTGTTTGTTTGTTTGTTTGTTTGTGTGTTTGTTTGTGAGGGGACGCGCTCAATCACAGAGGTGGCGTGGCGGATGGAATGGAATCGAACCGAGCCCCTTTCGAAAGTGGCGGCGGCTCCGTGTGGTTACATATGCGGCGAGTGTGATCAGAGGCGCACGCAAGCATCGAGGCCCGCACCAAGAAAAACCACTTGTCAAAAGAAGCACAAAGAGCAAAGCCTCAAAAAAAGAAAAGGAAAGCCGGCAATCAAATCGATTTTATTTCGCAAAGATGAGAAAGGAAAGTTAGGAAAAAACTACAAACACAGCATGCAATACCCTGCCCCCCCCCCCCCCCCCCCCCGCGAAAAAAAAAGATAAAATGCAACAATAATAGCTAAGGGGCCCCACGGAAGCAGCAAAACAAGCCCCAGTTGCACTTTCCTTCCGGTATTCAGCTGCCCTCCTTTGATAAAAAGAATAACAGGCTTCTAAATCTACTACCCTTGTTCCGTAGAAAAAACAACACCACATTGAGAAAGCGTCGTGCAGATGCATATCTTTTGCCGTGTCTACCTCTACACCCAATAGTTTCCAGTCCTCTGCACGACAGAATGACGGCGAACAAAGAAGAAGCAACTTTAAATCTACAGCATACATCCCAATTTGCCAGAAGACGGACGTTCACTGCCCTGCCCCCGTACTGGCCTTTCAAGATCTCTAAATGCAAAGAGCGGTCAGATGCATACGCCGGGGTCGATAAAAAGATCGTCCCGAGACCAAGATAGATCGAGTCCAACAACCTTCCCCTGGAGCGCAGACCCGTCCGCAACACCGATCGCTCTATAAGCAGTTTCGCACTTTGCACTCACCAGCTCAGACGCCGCCGCTGACCTGGGAAACACAACGGGAACAGCACACTAGCCAAAGATAAGCACGTGCAAAGAATAAAACACAACAAATGAAAAGGTTAGTTTCTCGTCGACGACGACGAAGCACGACTGTTCCCAGAGGGGAATAATCATGAGTACATCGGGGCTCCATGGCGCCGACTGTATTTCGCTGATCGCAATACTGTTCCGTGTCTCCCCCCCCCCCCCCCCTTCCCCACCCAAGAGGCCGCTTCCGTGCGTTCAGTGTGCTTCAAAAGTTCCCGGATCACCTCTCCTTCGTCAGCGGGAAAACACCACTGATCCGCACGAGCATATACAACCTCGAGAAAGAAAGATATGGGTTCAATCCCCCGCGGGTTGGGCAGTAGCCGCCAGCGGTTTTCCAATGATGATGATGATGACGTCCTCAGGCTTAATGGCACATACCCACGGCGGGAGATTGGTTTTCCAATGATGCAAAGTTTCTTTTTCTTCTTTTTTTTCTGCCCCAGTTGGCACCTTCTCCATAGATGAAATGAGTGGCCCTCTAACCCTCGCGCATGTCAACAATCCGTAAGCCACATTACTCTGTGGCCAAGCCGCCCTTGAAGCTGCCCTTGAAATAAAATTCGCTGTGGCTTAGCTTGGTTAAGCCCGGTAATTGCGAAAGCAATATCCGTAGCTACGCCATGGTTCAGCTGGTAGTGTAGCTGGTGGTGGTGCTTGTGGTTAGACTTGTGGTGATGCATCGGTTATACAATCCAATCCAATCCCATCCAATCCAATCCAATCCAATCCAATCTAATCTAGTCCAATCTAATCCAATCTAATCTAAGGCCGCCGGTGATGGCACCGCCACTACTCGCAGACGGCGCGAGATGGTCGCCCAGCTCTTCGGCGTGACGTCACACAGAGGTCATGCGAAAGGTCAATGGTGGCACCGCCGCGTCACGGCAAAGGCTTGAAAGTGGAAGTAGTAAAGCTTTCGCTTCAGAAAAGCATTATCGACAATCCGAGAAAAAATACGGCCCTCGATTGATAACAACGAGGCAAGCTGGTTGGTTGGTTTATGGGGTTTAACGTCCCAAAGCGACTAAGGCTATGAGAGACGCCGTAGTGGAGGGCTCCGGAAATTTCGACCACCTGGGGTTCTTTAACGTGCACTGACATCGCACAGTACACGGGACTCTAGAATTTCTCCTCCAAAGAAATTCTAGCCGCCGCGGCCGGGATCGAACCCGCGTCTTTTGGGTCAGCAGCCGAGCACCATAACCGCTGAGCCACCGCGGCGGCCGAGGCAAGCTAAAGAGAAAGTGGTCCAGGGCGGAAGTATAGGCAAAACCCACATTCTAAACAAACAGGAGTAAAAAGTGAGTAAGGAGTCCTTTAGCCCACACCCTTTCATAAAAGGAAGTGCGCTAGACGTCAGCTCCTCTCCCTTTTCGCCCCCATACAGGCGCATTCCTCTTTAGAGTGCATCGCTTCCCAAAGCACATCCGGGATGCAGCACAGAGCGAATGCAGTAGCGCCACTCTCGAAGCGAGGGCGAGAAAAATGGAGCCTTCCCTTCCCTTCCCATACGCAAGTAGTATATACAGTGCGAGAAATTTTCTGCACCGAAATCGTTCCAACAAAAGCCAGCGAATGGCAGCGCCCGCTGCCGTCTGTTCGAGATGAAAGCGCATGATGGCTGGTTGAATATACCCAGGCACGGAGCCCTCACTGTCACGACGGATCTCTGTTTAAATACCCGTCTAAAACAAAGAAGAACAAAAAAGAACCCGGCAAAGAACCGGCCGACGAAAGCAGCGGCGCTACTCACGATATATAAAAAAAACAGCAAAGAGAAAACGGGCGGCGAGAAAGCAGACAGAAAAGAAAAGGGTCGTCTTGTTAAAAAAAAAAAAGAAGATTGAGAAAATGGCATAACAAAAGAAAAAGAAACAAAGAGGGGTGGAGGGGACAGGCGTGAGGTGAGAGAAAAAAAATTCAAGATCGCCGCCCTCAACCCCCGGTCTGCCCCACTTTCTTCTCATTCTGGCGACCCCGACGTCGCGCCCTTTGAGATTATGATTGGTGACGGCGCGCGCCGCTGGCCCGGCGTCATTAACGAAAAGAGCCTTTTTTGCTGCCCTCGCTTCCTCGCCCGCTTTCTTATTTTATTTTTCCCCCCTCTTCTTCACCGTCCCCGCTCATCGCTTTCCTTCGAGCTCACGCCAGAAGAAAGTGCTCGACGTTATCGGGTCTCGCGTCAACGACGGCGCGCCGGCAGGAAAAAGTCGGGCCCGCCGGCACGGGCGTCTGACACGACTGCGCGATGGCGCGAAAAAGACGACTAAGATGGCCCCGGCGGGTGAATTCCTCGGCGAGCAAGCGACAGCTTGGGTAATTTCAGCAATAAAAACGGACGCGAGCATTATTACGACCCGGTGAAGAAAGGGCACGCACAGCCTTGCTCGAAACACTTCGACCGACATCATTTCCTTTCCACCCGTGTAGCGAAGTATTTGAGACACCCGTTTTTCTCATTCTGCACAGACTTAGAGCGTCAAGGACGCCTCGCATGGATCACCTTATGAATAAAAAGAACAATGAGGCCTGAAGACTTCTGATCAAGCTTGTAGAGTCGAACGACATTTGATGATTATCCCTTTTGTTCTATCCAAACAAGACGAATCAATTTTTCCCGATGCGATTGCTTAATCTTGAATAAAAATGGTTTGGTTTGGTTTGTGGGGTTTAACGTCCCAAAGCGACTCATGCTATGAGGGACGCCGTAGTGGAGGGCTCCAGAAATTTCGACCACCTGGGGTTCTTTAACGTGCACTGACATCGCACAGTACACGGGCCTCTAGAATTTCTCCTCCAAAGAAATTCAACCGCCACGGCCGGGTGAAGGTGCCAGATAAAAACTACGCGTCTAGATTAAGCTCATACCTGTCGTTCAAGCTTGTTCCAAATATACACTGAGTTAGAACCCCTTAATCCGAATAGGTGAGGCCTAAATTGGTATAACCTCCAAACAGCGTCTGGCTGAGCACCATAACGAACGACATAAACAGCGCACGGCTCGTGCTAGGTTTTTAACCAGTAATGTCGTAGAGAAGAGAGCAAAAAAATGGTAAGGTTTTTAACGTAGTTTAAACCAGGTAGATGCGCGAAAGCATGCGCTTAGCCTGACTGGCTCATATGGTTTTGCTTCGGTGGGTCGTCGGCCTGTCTGGCGACGGTATTAGACTCAAGTTAAGCTCTGATCGAAATTAAGCTGATCTGACATGTTCGCACTGCAGAGGGAAGTTGATGAAGAAGACGATGCGCAGTGCACAGCGCGAGAGTGCGTCGGAGACACGAGGCGTGGTCGGATGCGGCGATAGCATAGTGCTCTCTTATAGCGGCCAGCGAAGCTGATCTGTTTTCCGCCGCCACGGGTTCGAACCCCAGTCACGGCAATGTTTGTTAAAGGAAAACTGCATAGGTTTTAGAAATCAACGAGCTTAAGAGGGTCGAATGTATGAAACTTGCAGGTAAAGCATGCGAAGTCTTTTTGGGCTAGCACTTGAAATAGTGAAGTAATCGCCGATTAAAAACCCGACGCCCTTCAAGCTTCTCCGCAGCGCACAACGCCAAGTTGGGGGCACATGATGACGTCATCGAAGGTATGGGTACATTTCCAGCGCACAAACTCCTGCTTTGAAGGAAAAAAAAAACAACGCCACCGAAGGCAAGCCCCGCCGAGTGTTGTTTGCCAGCGTCTAACGCGTCAAGGCATGGTGTGGCTGGCGACAGCGGTAATCTTAAATCATACCTTCCGTGACGTCACGCTGAGTTTCCCCGCACTGCTCTGATGCTTAGAGGAGGAGCGCAAAATTCAATCATCGATTAGGTCACTATTTTAAATACTAGTGCAAAAACACTTGGCGTGCTTTACCTACAGCCTACATAGATTTTAATCCTTGAATATCGCGAAATTCTCAAAAAAGTGCTGCAGTTGCCCTTTAAGGCAACTGCAGCACTTTAAGGCAACTGCAGGCTCGGTATCGAGCCTTTAAAGGCTCATACCGCCGTCCGTTAACAAAGCGTGTCACACGCGTTTAACTCGGGCACTGCAAAGATAGAAGAAAACTAATGGTTGCTTCAGATAGAGGAGGAAAAAATGAACATAGAAGCCGAGTTTGATGAGTGTAGGTTAATTAGTTACTTAATTATAGACAAAAATGTCGAAATTGCGTCGAAATAGCGCGGACGTCGATTAGCCACGAGAACGGTGTGCTGTCAGATCCACCGGAAGTCGTCACAGCATACTGTCCCCGGCTTTCGCCTCTCAACACTTCAGTTGCCAAAGTGTCCACGCAATTTTTTAAAATTATTTATCTGTTCAAGGTCAAGGCTTCCAGTGCTTTCGCTATAAAAAAAAAACAGTAAGAAAACTGTACAGAAGGCGCCGTCTGATCGAGCGTGTTAGCACACCGCTCACGGGTACCGCACTCATCGAAAGTTCGGTTTTTTCAGAGAAGGAAATGGCGCAGTAACTGCATCAATCTCCGGTGGGCACCTCAACCGCGCCATGTGGGAAGAGGCGAAGGAGGGAGTGAAAGAAGACACGGAGAAAGAGGTGCTGTAGTGGAGGATTCCGGAACAATTTCGACCACCTGGGGATCTTTAACGCGCACTGACATCGAACTGCGTATACGAGCCGCACTAATCGAGCGTCAGGCGTTTAAGCTGTGCAAGCGTACGTACTGAGCGCATGCGCGGCAAGTTCCTAGAAGATGCGGTTAATCGTTTTAGGATTCGTTCTCCTTCTGGACTTCACGGAGATGGTGCAGTCCTTCTTTGAGACAATCGTAGGCTTTTTGGGTGCACTCCTAACATAAGATATGAACTGAAATAGAGGTATCGAACTCGTATTTGTACTGCTGACGCCTCGTCGGCTGGAACAAGATTATGCCTCGTTAAGGAGGAAGGAAAAAATAACTTTACTCGCCGCCAGTACTATAAAATCCCGTGAAAAAGACTGCCGAGATCAAGTGAAGCCAAGCACTGCACGGGGAAAAGACGGGGGGGGGGGGGGGGGGGGGGGTTAGGAGCTAGCGGCAGCGTCCCGTGAGTGTAGGATGTGTTCTGTATCTGCCCTGATCTCGTGCCGGTGGGGACAGTGAGCAGCAATCCGCCGCAAAAAGTTTTAGAGCATCAATGGGATGATGAGAACGTTAGTGTGAGCTTTGCGAATGGTGTGTGCTTATTCCGTGACGAGTGAACAATGAGCACTGGCTGAGACAACGTTTTGCAGTTTTCCCAGGTGTTCTTGTAGCGCACGGATATTTGCTGTTCTCATGTCACGGAGGCTAACGAAAAGCTCTCAACTTAAACTGAGGACCACGCAGCGCGCTATATGGAAAGCTGAATGTAGGTGTAACGTTAAAACACACGAAAAGGGCAGAGTGGATCGGGGAACAGAGGCGAGTTACTGATACCCTAAGAGTAACGGAATGGATCCCGAGAGAAGGCAAACGTAGCGAGAAGGCAAGCGTAGTGCGTCAGAGAGTCAGGTGGATGGATAAGATGAAGTTTGAGGGGATAGGGTTGCCGCAGCTAGCACAGGACAGGTAAATTGGTAAATTGGTTTTTGAGGAAAGGAAATGGCGCAGTATCTGTCTCGCATATCTCGGCGGACACCTGAACCGCGCCGTAAGGGAAGGGAGGAGTGAAAGAAGAAAGAGAGAAAGAGGTGCCGTAGTGGTGTTCTCCGGAATAATTTAGACCACCTGGGGATCTTTACCGTGCACTGACATCGCACAGCACACGGGCGCCTCTTGCATTTCGCCTCCATCGAAACGCGGCCGCCGAGGTCGGGTTCGAACCCGGGTACTCCGGCTCGGTAGACGAGCGCCTTACCACTGAGCCACCGCAGCGGGTACACAGGACAGGATTAACCGAAAGTTTGTCCTCTGTCCTGCATTCAACGTAGTTAGGCTGATGATGATGACGATTGTGTTACGGCGTCTCCCGCTTAGCGATCGACGACTATCCTGAACCAGGGGGGCGCTGGTTCCAGCTTTCAGCAAGAGCACACTACAAGGAAACATGTTCCGTACCAAAACACTATAAAAAAACATTCAGGAGGCAGGGGTGCTTCTTTAGAAGCTCCCCGCCTACCAAGTGTCCCAAAGTCACCGGTCACGCCGTTTACAACGAGCGAATGCATCGAGGAATATCACCGTGGCAGCCATGCAAACTACAACCATTTCCACTGCGCAGGCGTCGGTCTGGGCTCTGCTAACCGAACGCCAAGGAATTGAGTTCTCCCTTCAGCGCGGTACCCTTGCCGACCACTAAGACGGAATAGCATGTGGCGTTTTACCCTCCACATGGCCTATCCGGAAGTCCTAGTGGATGAGCCCCGGATATTAAATTCAAAAGCTGTCTTAGTGTTCAGACACTATCCACATCCTCATTCAATTTTTGTTGTTTTTTCTTTTCTCAGTAAAAGACAATTATATGGCTCATTTCGGGAGCTGTTAGTGTTTGCACGGCAACAAAGGCGTATGTATTACTGAGAAAATTACATCAAAAAGTTTTCCCGCTCCTTTATTCCAACTTGTGATATCCACACAGAGAAAGGGACTCCGTGACCATTGTTTTAAAATGAACGACAGTGTAGCGTTCTGAGATGGCGCGTTTTAAAAAAAATGCTTCCCCGCACCCGTTTATTTCCGATACAGGCCGTTAATGGCGACACCTGTATTGAATTTTAGAAATCTAAAGTAGCATCCTTGTCGTTAGAATGCGCTAACCTGTCAACACAGGCCAACTTCAATTTGTCTCCAAAGTCTCCCTTTAACATGCAGCGACACCGCACAGGAAGCGGACGTTTCTTCTTTTTTTTAATTTCGCCACCACAACGATGCGGCCGCCGAGGCTGGGACTCGATCTCGCGACCTTCGGCCAAGCAAACTAATGTCATAGGCTGCGTCTACATAAATATGACAGAATGCGTCAGGAGTCGATTTTTCGTAAGAATAGCAGGCTTGCAGAAGGAAAGGCGCGTGATTCGTCCGCCACTCTCTTCCTCGTCGTTTTTGCACTTTCCCTCAAAAAGTCGACGGGAGTCCACGTCTGTCGCATTCACGTAAACGCGGCCATAGCAATTGAACCACATCGAATGGTACCATCTACTAAGAGTATCGCGACAAGCAGACCAAAAAAATTGGCAGTGGCTTAGCTCGGCTATGCCAGGATATACGTATGGAAAGCATGCGAAACAGCTGGTGAAGCGAGCGGAGGCGATCGCAACGACGAGGCAAGCGGTGTGACGTCATGCCAGATGGCGCGGCGAGCGCATGGCGTCCGCCAACTGCGGCGGTTGCTAGGCAACGGCTCAAGGTCGGTCTCTGTGCCTCCTCGGAGCACCGCCGCAGCAAAATCGCATGTTCGTGGCCAATGCAGTTTTCGCTACAAAACGTCAGGTACACAAAAATAACCAGCACGGCTTCCAGCGCCATCTGGAGAAACAAACGAGACCGTAAAAAAAAAAAATACACCCAGCCCATTCTCTGGCGTGCACAAGAATAGCGGAGGCGTCCCTGCTCGCAAGGCATAAGGGCCACTCGCGATCAGTCGGAAAACCCACGGCTGCTCCCCGCATAATAAAGTTTTTCAGACAGACAGACCCCGCATAATATATACACGCTCCGTCTCGCACGATTCGAGCAGTGTGGGCGCCGATGCATACGCGCGCGATCATAGAGAGCTGCGCGCACACAATACACAGTCGACGCTAAGTGGCTGCTGCTCCTCAACTGACTACTGTACACGTATAGCAGCCCGCCACCCCCCCCCCCTAGCCCCCTAAAAAAAAGAAAGAAAGAAAAACGGGGCCAGGCAGAAACAAAAGGATCTCGAGCGTAGCAAGAAAAACACTCGATCCTACGCGAATGCGAGCTCATTCCACGCGGAGCGCAACACAGCGAGAAAGAGCTCTATCGGCGCCGCTACGCACTTCCAAATACAAGGAACAGCGCGGGGTCGATCCGCCCATGCGAGCGCTCCTCAAGGAGACGCTGGGTACACACGCAGTCGCGCGGAGAGCATCTTCCTCGGTCGTGCGGACAAATGGGAGCGCGGGAGGCGAAGAAAGCTCCGAGGAGTCGAGTACGGAACACGAGCGCCGACAACGCGACGGGATCGCGGAGGCCCGACTGGAGGAAATTAAAGGGCGCGGGTGTTGTTGTGTAACCAGCGCGCTTCGGTATAATAATGCGCGAGGAGCAGAAAAAAACTGACGCTACTCTGCAGTAACGAGACGAAGAATGCGAACGCTTTGGTTGCTCGAAGAGGGAGGTCGAGAGGGGGCTTTCTTAGCTCGAGACAAGAAAAAAAATAACAAAGAATACAGAGGCGCTTCGACTGTTCGCAACGGAAGAAAAAAAAAAAGAAACGACATGAGATGAGGATGACATGGGGACGAAAAAAAAGAGAGGGCGGGGGGGGAGGGGGGGGGGGGGGCAATCGCAACATGTTTCCTGCACCAAATACTCGACATCTCGAACCGGTGCCATTCACATCGAGCAGATATCGAAATGTCGTCTCGCGGTGTTCCACTCACCAGCAGGTTTACTGCACTCCTGTCACACTTTTATAGCCTAAAGCTACACATAACGGAAGGAGGCTAACTGCTGGGGGAATGTGTTGTCGAGAAAAAAAAAACGAAATAAAGAAAGGAGACTCTCGAACTTTTCGCGGGCTCCTTGACTCCTGCTGGCAAAACACGTATCGCTGGCTACACAGGAGCATGGACTACGATGAATGCGCCTATTCTTACTGGCAGTGCTAGCGGTGCTGCGGCGACGATAACTAAATCAGGTAGTAGCCCTCAATAGTACCCCGTGAGAGTAAGCGCGGCAGAAAAGGGCTACCGAGACGGGTCCCAGGCACTGACAAGAGCTTGAATACCTGCAACTTTCCGCTTGCGATCGTCCGCGCGGCGTTCTTCTGTCTGCGGTTATGAATAAAAGCGGCACAACAAGTTTTGTTAAAGTCAGTAACCGCAGTGAGTACGGCAAGGTTGCTGATGTTCCTCTTCTGGGGGCGGCGCTTTTTTCTTTTCCTTTTTTTTTTGCCCTAAAAAAAAACGTTTCTGTCCCTCCGTCGGGGCCGCTGCATTGCTTTTCCGGGCGTATAGTGCTTGTCTTTCCCAACTACCGCCAGTGTTGCAGCTCTTCTACAAGTGGTGTCCCTCTCGTTGGCGGAGTCCAAGCCCGGAGTAGCCCCACCGGACTACAGAAAACTAGGCCTTCAGCCTAGTGAATAAAACGGCAAAAGCAAGAACAGAAAGCTCTGTCATGTCTCTTTCTCCGTCTAGCGTAATTAAGCGTTGTGTAGACTTCCCACAGACAAATCTTATAGACTATTCTGTGGAAAATACAAATCCCGTAGACAGTCCGCAGAAACGTATAGATTTATGGCTATACACTTTTAGTAGACTTTTCTCCACAGAAAGTCTATGAATAGACAAAACGATATATCTAAATGGAGGCAAGAGTGTCTATAAAAAGTCAATAGAAATTCTATGCATCATTTTTACAAGGGATGTGGCCTGTCGCTCGTAAGTACTTCCTCAACCTTTCATTTCAACCGACGGCCCCACTAAAGTCTTTCGCCCAGCTCACTAAGCAGAACAGTAAAAAACAGACAATAAAAAATCTCGGTACAACGGGGACGTCTAAACTGCTTTCCGGGGTCACTCCCCAGTTTGGTCGGCGCGTAAATTCCGTAGTACGTGACGCAAACAAAAACTCGGGCAAGATAAACCTGGCCGGCGCTGGAGCGACGCCGTAAAAGATGACTGTCCTCCGTGACGAGCCTGTTGTGCGTAAGCGGTGCAGGCAGGGGTATATTATTTTTATTTCCTTTTGGTTGCCCCAACCTAACAAATGTCCTCTGTGACGCACATTGTTGTTTTGATGTTGTTGAGAAAGCCTAGTCGGAAGCACAGCAATGCGCCTTAGAGTTTGTGCCAACAGACAATTCGCCACCATGGCACGCGACTAGTAAGGTGCAGTCGCGAACCAAACAAGTCGCCAACAAGCGCCTAGCTGTCTCAACAAGCACCGCGCAGCGTCAAAATACAGGAGCAAAAAAAAATTGAGGGTGGGGGGGGGGGGGGGTTTGACGTCATCGTCGGCCGTTGCTCAGAGCACGGTAGCAAGCGTTTAACGATCGTTCCAACTGGGTCAATCGAGTCATCGTTCGGCTCCCGCGAACCCCTGTTACGAGGACGCCAACCTCGTTTTCGGACCGTATACTGTTATACGCGACAGTCGTGTAAGCGGCTCCGAGATGGATGGCCGTTTGCGAGCAAGTAGTGAACGGATCTTTGAAAACTATTGAAGAACTTAAAGCCGCGCATACCAATCTCCAATCTACGAATACGAAAAATGCCGACGGTTCGCAGCACCTGCGACTGCGATGGTATCGCCAGCAGCATAGGCGTGAAGTCCCCTTAGCAATATATTTTGTGTAGAAAAAAACAAAGCGCCATACATTTGATTCCCACTGGAATGTGCACTGCGTATATACATGGGCACATATCCCACACACCTTACAAGCGTTGCATACGACTAGTAATAACATTATAGAAGGACCCGGGTTCGATCCCGGCTGCGGCTGTCACGTTTCGGTGGAGGCGAAATTCTAGAGGCCCGAGTACTGTGCGATGTCAGTGCACGTCAAAGAACCCCATGTGGTCGAAATTATCAAGAGCCCTCCACCACCGCGTCCGCCATAGCCTGATTTGTTTTGGGACGTATGTATGTTAAACTCCATAAACAGCGCAATCACATGCTGCCAACGTTAACGGTCACGTGATCACAGGACGCACACAGGTGTTTTTTTTTATTTATTTATTACAGATACCTTAAGGGGCCTTCGGGTGAGGGCTTTGCATGAGGGGTGGACTAGGAACCTGGTGTTAATAAAACATTGTTCCGATGGCTTTCTTGAAATGGTCCGGGTTTGTATGCAGGGTGGTACTTGTGGGAAGACTGTTCCAGTCACGCGCTGTTTGGATGAAGAAGGAATGAAGATGGGTCACGGTGCGAGCAGGAGGTGGGTAACCGGCCTTGTGGTGGCTTGTGCGGCCTCAAGAACGATGAGCAGGCTAGGTAGGAGAGTTGTCAGAAAAAGGGTGGAAATTTGGGCTGGTTGGTGCATGATCTGAGGCTAAAAAACAGCGCAAACGGGGACGAAGCAGAGAGCGTCGTGTCCCTCTCTCTGCTTCGTCCCCGTTTGCGCTGTTTTTTAGCCTCCGATTGTCAGAAAAGTTGTGATACATTTTGTGTTATGTATACGTAGGGCCGTTCGTTTCCAGACTTAACTTTCTATGGAATTCGAACAGCCAGAATTGGCCGCCGTTTCTCGAGCTCTAATGTGAGTACAAATCGGGATATTCAGCAAAAACTTTCATAATTCGAATTTTTTAGCGTTGTTTTTTGCCGCAAAGGCAATCTGCTTTAAGCGCTTGTTTTTTTTTTGACACACATAAAATGTTCTATTCTTTCCTCATTACTTTAAAACAATATGGAACCAGCAGGGTGCACTACAGGCAATTTATGAAATTAGATGTAACTTATTTTTGCATTGTTTTACATTTTTGCGTCGCGCACACTACCATATCTCCTGCGCAGCTCTTCCGCATGCTCGTACATTGCAAAACACTCAATTAACGTCAAAGCGCTTCTCGGTCGTTTTTGTGGGTAACGCTCGATACAATGATGCCAATAAGACGTCCGGTCAGAAATCATGTTTTAGCCTCTTGCTACTAAAGCGAGAGGCAAAAACTTTTCCTCAAATCAGACCCGTCATGAATAAGAAGCGTCGAAAGGGCTTTGATATCATCCAGTTAACCGAAAACGCGCCGCTCTGGAATAAGCACAAGATATCCGATGATTTTCGTGCAGTCTGTGCGGCTTTGTGCACTGACGTAGACAATCTCTTCGGGGTGGCAAGCATCGGGTAAACTCGGGTTTTAACCAAAACTAAGAGCTTTAGATGCACGTCAAGTGGAATGGAGAAGGCAGAGCTCTCATTATAAACAAACCTCAGTCTAGCGTGCGCAAAAAGCCCTGCCCGCGTTACATAACCGCGAGCGTTATCTGGAAAGCACACGCAGTGCGCATCACGGAGCTCTGCGGTTTGCGTAAGCGCACTGCGTTTACGCAGAGTCTGCGCTGCCTGTTTTGTGGTGGTGGTGGTGGTGGTGGTGGTGGTGGTGGGGGGGGGGGGGGGGGGGGGATGTTAGAGATGTCGCGAAACACGTCAGGCCGCACCTGTCTGCTAACCGCTCCGTAATGAAAGCGCATGTACTATGGGGGACAAAAGTGGTATGAGCCGGAGCAACGGAAAACTGCGGCATTTTGGCAAAGCACGAAACATTGAAACGAGCCAAGCGACATGCCTGCTGATAATAAAGGTCACGCATAGGCTCTCGTTGCAACGCAGTTTTCCGTTACTCCGGCTCCGGCCGCGTGGAATATACCACTTTTGTCCCCTATGGTACAGTCGTGCAGCAATGTGAGGTTCACCAAACTTTGAGCATTCGTCTATCCATTACTCACTGACTATGCGTAACAGGCGCACTCGTTTCTGCTTTCTAACTAGTTTTCCTTTTTGCCGGAGAATACCTAAAATGTCATTCTCAAATCTAATGAAGAAATAACCAGAAAATTCACAATTTTGCGCAAAAAAAAAAAACGACAGACGTTTACGATAGTCAGTAACGCGAACACGGCACCTGCCACTGCTGGCAGGTGGCGTGCCACGGTGCTAGCCATTCTCCGGGATTCTCCCGGGGCAGCCAGCTTCCGGTTGTCCATTCCTCCGCTCTCGCAGTGGCAGGTGGCGTTTCAATCTGCAACAACCTGTCACATGTCAGGTGACAGAACCCTCCAGGTGGCGTTTCGCTCTGCAACTTGGAAGACCCGTTACGCAGGCAACGACACGGATCGCAGGAACGGGCGCCTAAGAGCTCCGCTATAAAAGTTTGTTGCATCTCATACTGGCCACTATGTAAATACATTCGCGACCGTAACGTCCGTCCGTTTGCCGAAGAACCGTTTCAGCATCGCCCCAAAGACGGATTACAGCCACTCGCGCGGTCTCTTTCGTCATGAGCGGTATTCGTGGTGCAGTATAGAAACAAGACACACGCGCAAATCATCGGTTTGTGGGTGGTGCATAAATCGGATTCTGTCTCCTATACACGCGAGACTGCACGCCGAAGCGAAACCACCGCCAAAAGCGTCAACGCAGAGCAGGGCAGCGTGGCGGCCCGAAGTGCTGGGTGAAAGCCGACTCAAGAGCAAAGCAAAGCAAACGTTCACTACCCAGTGACGTGCTATAGAAGGTCATAAATACTCGGAAGAAGGGCCCCCATCACAGCGGCTTCCAACAAAACTCGCCACAAAGACAGTGCGGCTCAACGTTTGCTCAGTTCCAAAGAAAAGGGCCGCTCTAATTCCATTGACAGAAATCCGAATGTCGTTGTAGGCAGCGCACACATCGGAAGACAAAAGGGGACGGGCGAATGTGCACTTGAAGCCATTCCAAATTTAATTTGCGAGTGTTCGGTGCTCAGTGCCTATACCAACGGAACGGAGCAAAGGGAAGGAAAACAAGAAAGAAGGAAGAAAGAGAGTGAAAGAGAGAGAAACATCGCGCTTCAAAAACGGAGGCCGTTGCCATTTCGTGCCAGGTTTCAACGGGGCGCGACCTACAATCCCCCTTTCGATGTCCTCAGCGCCCGCGTTCACGCTTTGAGTCCCGACTTCGTTACTCGCTCGGATGTTGTAGCAAAGGAAGCCCCGAGGCGGCGGAGATCAAAGGACCGAGCGCCCCCAATGAAATTTCGGTGCGCCGCGGCCTTTTCAAAGCATCTTCCCACGCTGTACGCGCGAATTCAAAGTTCAGAACCGTAATGAAAGAGAATGGAATGTCGCTGATCAAAGTCACGAGGAAACAATTGACATTTCCGGTTGGCACGCGGAATACTTATCTACAAATAATCATTCCCAAGGATAACGCACATACAGCTCTTGAAGTTTCTCGGAATGACCCCGAATAGACAAGGCTGAGATAATGTTAGCTCCAGCGAGTGGGGCACTGCGTGGATCATCCTGGACTGACACCTGACACTAGGCGCGAACAACGCACCCAGAATAACGAAACCGCATTCGTTGCGTCAAGGCTTCTCAGTGTGTACGCGGTACCCCTTACACCATCTTTCTCTCTTTCCCATCACTATACATATGGGCCGACGCAGGAAGAGAGAAAAGAGCTGCCGTACTGATGGAATGTCGCTCCCATACAATTAACGCGCTAAAACAAAATTACCCTTTTCACAGTGCTTGTAGATGCACATACGCTGTGCCTGCGTCAGGAAAGTAGACAGAACTCCAGTGAGATCAAACCAAACGTGACCTAATCACCGGCAGGGCGTTGGGCTTTCGTACGCCTTTTAAAGGGGATCCCTGGCATTCGTCACATGCCGCAGCAAGGCAGAACGCTTGCTATTATAGCATACAGTTGCGAAAGTCGCCACGCAACCCATGAATCAAAATCTGGCGCTCTGATTGGATCAGAAATTTGGAGTTCAGCAAATTCCACGCGCAGTCGGCGGCGATTAGACTGTACAGCACCGAAAACAACACACAGACACGGAGAAACAAGACCCGATGAGTTGCGCAGCTCATTAACGGTGCCGCCGCCTGTCAGCGTCCGCAAAGTGGCCACCGGGAATAGCCGGGTTTCGGGGGTGCGTTTCGAAACTGCACTGATACGATCAAACAGCTGTGACAGCAAGCGATGTGTCGAAAAGACGCGGGCCAAGGGAGACAGATAAAAAAAGATTACCAATGTAGTCAGGTAAACTAAGAACAAACGGCAACAAAGGCTAAAAAGGTGAGAGGAAGCTCCGCAGTCCTGCCTTATTAACACGATTTGTTGCAGCTTGAGAAGTGCAATTCGATTTCCTTGTGAAAGCCATGTTCGTGCAACGCATTTCGGTCAAACCTTTTTGTGGCGCGAAAGAATTGAAAGCTGCATTGAAGAGCGCTCAGATATTTCTATAGAGGGAGAAAATCAGTGAACTAATCGCCGTCATAAATTGTTGCAAAATCGGTTTCAACGCCATCTTAGCGTCGAATTCCCTGTCATCTACAGAATGCCGGACCCACCCAACAAATGCTTTGAATACTCCCGGCCTCTACTGCAACTGTTACATTAAGTGGCTGACTTGTGGTTGTGCAACTACCAAGCTTTCATTAGGAGACGTCAAAGAGCCTTGAAAAGCATGTCTTCCGTGACTCATTTTCACTACAGGGCATTGGCTCTCTCCTAGGCAGTGAAATATCATCATCAGTAAGCGAATAATATGACAGCGTCACTTGACCCTCTGTTCCAGCGTCTCGAGACATCGTCCAACGCTTTGTCTTGTGAAGCGCTTCTCTATTTTACATTCCCTATTTCCCTATTTTACAGCGTCTGCAACATTCAGCGTGCGCCAACTTGCCTACCTCTCCTCTTGAGTTAACTGGCGCCACAAGCGTGCTGGAAGCAACAGAGGGCAGATAAGTAAAGCGCTGGCAATGCAACTTATCAGCGACCCTTTCTGCGTTAATGCGCTGGGACTTTATAACCTTCTTTTTTCTTTACTCTTTTCTTTTCAACACAACGTCGCGAATTCACTTGCCACTGCTCCGTTACAACAAAGCTGACTAATGGCGACGTTTTATTTTCAATGACGAGCCATGAAGCCGCCATACGCATACTGAGCGATTTAACAAATAAATTAAAAATAACACAGTAATGAACTGAGATTTTGCAGGGGTGGTTTAATGAAGGCTTTCAAAAAAGTAGGGTTGAAAGCGTACTGAGGACGACAAATGTCTCCAAATTTTGTTCTCAGCAAAAATCGGTTGTCTGGCTTTTTGCGGCTATGACCCCATCTGTTCCGCAGCTAAAGACGCATTTACTGCAGAGAAAATGGGATTTTAAAAAATGAACTTTTTTTTTCTCCGCACCGCGATACAACAGTGACATCCATGATAAAAAGAAGTCCGTAATCACTGGTTCAAGAGAATAGCACTGTGGCCAAACCCCAGAGACCAAAGCGGTCGAATTTCACTGGAGGCAAAATTCTCGATGCCCGTGCACGGTGCGATGTCAGTGCACGTTAAAGAACCCCAGGTGGTCGAAATTTCCGGAGCCCTTCACTACGGCGTCCCTCATAGCCTGAGTCGCTTAGGGACGTTAAGCCCCTATAACAATGAAACCTAACCTCAGAGATCTGCAACCAAAAAATAAAAAAGCATTTGCGGCATCACAGTTAGCTTTTTTAAAACTACCTGTCACAGCAATGCCTGTTTTTCCCATATTTTCTTTCATTTTATATGGATTATAAGAGCTCCGCTTTCTCTGAAACCAGACTCTCTGTCGCGAATAACGCGGCGCTCTATCAACACAGGCCCAATGCACTCCTCACTCCCTCACTCCCCCCTCCTGTGTCACTGAAGACAAACAGAAGTTGGCCCGTGTCGATCGGGTACTGCACTCTAATCGCGAAGCTTGGGGACACTCTCGCCGAAAACGGGGCTTTCTATAAGCTAGAAAAGACTACAAAACTAAACACAGGTGTCGCCACCGATCGGCCGATTTCCAAAGTAATATGCGTGCGCGCCGACTATGGCGCCGACACTTGATCTTTTGGAGCGAATCCCGGAGGCTACGCCACAATACGCCGGCAACTCGTCCTATTAGTTAAGGACGCCGCGAATTCGAATCGACTGGCGCGGGAAGATTTCGAAATTCCATTTTCTCGGCTATTATTCAGCCCTTTTAAAACACAGCCAGAAAGAACCAGAGAATCAGTTTTTACAGCGCACACTAATTGGATGGAGTCGTCCACGAGTGTCCGCTCAAGCCTCTTCGCGTAAGGGCCCGCCAATCTACAGCCAGCTCCCACCGCCAGGGCAGCCTGCGTCAGAGTCTGCCAATACAACATGAGAAAAAATTAGCTGCGGTTTAACTACTGTTGAACCTGGTTAAAGAGAGCGAATGCTCTGGAGTATCGGGAAACTAGACGCGGCTCGGCGTCTGCGACGCTAGGTGAGTTCCGGAGAACTGCCAGCACCGGAGCTCGTCGAAGCGACTGCGTCTTCATTCCCGTCCATGTTGCTGCGGTCTTTGGCGAGAGCAGCCTCGGTAGGCGCCGACTGACGTCATGCTAACTCACGTGACTTTCACTGCGTTATACTATGACGTCATCATGGCTAACCATGCTAACTAGTACACGCCTATGCACTGTCTTAGTCTAGCATTCCAGCGGAGCTACGCCGCGGCGAAGCGCGGAGCTCGGCGCAGCGACGACTCCTTTCTAGACGCAGATCCGGTTGCTAGGGACGCCGTTGCTAACCGACTGCTCTCCGACACGCAGAGAAACTGGTTTGGGCTAGCGTAGTAGAGCTTTCGCTCCAAAACCCGTCCACGTCGGCAGTTCGCGTGGCCAAAAGCGTAGAGCGAACTTTCGCGCACAGCTACTGACCGGTCGACGAACGCGGCTACGTGATTGGCTCAGTCGGCCGGGGCTTTCCGTCCTGCCCGCGGCACTCGCAGACATATTCGGAGCGAGGCGCGAAATCTCCTTAGCGTGCTGCGTAATGGCCCAAACGGGATACGCCGAGACCGGAATGTCAGATTAGGCTATACGCGGCGTCCGTTTAATTATGCAGGCGTCCCGGCATTCTCCGCCACGTCCATCTTGGTGCCGGTTGGACGTGGGCTCCGCGCTGCAGCTGACTCCTGAAACATTGCGGGGGATTTCTCTCCGCTTAGTGCGGACTGCGCGGAATATCTCAGGGAACGTATACCAGCCCCCGAGTAACAGTGTTTTGCAATTCTCGCGGACGTGTGAGAGCGGAGGAGGTAGAAAGGGTGCCGCATTAACGCCACTGCCGCGAACGCTGTGTGGGGTAAAAGATAAGACCACAGATGGCGGGTTTTGCAGCGTCTCCCGGTCTCCCATAAAACGGCCAACGGTCTCTTAATGTCGTCGGCGGGAAGGCGGCTATGGCTTGCACGAATGAAAGGCCTCAGCAAGGCCAAGATCGGGGGAAAGAAAACGAAAATAAGAGAGGCGCTCTAAATAAATCTCAAATAAAATTGCGTACTGTACACGAATGGTACTTCAGAAAAGCACACTGAGTTGAGCTAGTCGGTCGTGTTCATGTCTTTTCTTTTCCTTTCATCCCATACCAGGAAGTTCTCGACAAGCGCATTTTTCAAAGATAAATTGCTTACGCACGCAATTTTCCCATATATCATAAATTGCAAATATCTCCTCTCGGTAGGGTGGCATGTTTTTTGCTATTAACGTTTTTCTCTATCGTCAAAAAAAGTTCCCTGTGGGTTTTCTGAGGCAATCTTGACTATTCGATGGAAGCGATGGAGAAACTTTAAAAGAAAAACTTTGCTGCACATCGCAAGAATCGTCCATGACCTTCAATGTTTACATTACAGTACTTTACAATATTCCACAGTAGCTCCGCAATTACAACTATTGTCCAAGAGCCCTAGATTTGTCGTCGTCGTACTCAACCCCCCCCCCCCCCCCCTTTTTTTTACATAGAGCAATGGAACAACTATAGCCTAAAGGAATCCTTGCCATCACTCAATACTGCACATCAGCGCGGAAAGTTGGCATTGTTACGAGTTAAACCTTCTTCTATTAGGACTGTCTCGGCTGTCAAACGTCCATCTATAACTACTGGACGCTCGTTCGCTAGACACTTTCCTTCGGGCTAGGTACGCGCTAGACCTGCCACATCCGACGCTGCTGTCAAGACTGATGCTCAAGGGCGCTGTCAGGCGGGCGGATCGAGCAGGCTTCCCTGCAGGACGCGGAAGATGAGGACGTTGTGAGAAGAGAAGAAGAGCGACAGCCGTCTCCCTCCGGGCAGAAGCCTCAACTATGCCGCGAGGAATGGGATTAAGAGGGTGAGACATTGGCAGAAAGAAAGAGGCGCGGGAACAACCATGGTCGAAAGTCTTCGAGCGATGTGGTTTGATTTCCAGCCATGTACAGTGATATAGTGCGGCACTCCTGAAGCCCTGGATGCCTGCACATTCAGCATAACTATCGACCTCGCCTTTAAAGGGGCTCCGGTGATTTGGCGTGACGAAGGTGCTGCACTACACGGCTTAAAGGTGCGTAAACCCCGAGGTACGAAGACCATGCATTAAAGGAGTATAGACGCCCTATGTTTGCTTACGTCTTTTCTTCATTCAAATGACACGTTAGATGTATATACACGGACCACCGCGTATATTCGCCTACGAGCGCTAAATAATCTATAGTTGAATTTCTTCTCGATGCTGTTACGGATTCACTGACAGAATGGTGACTGTGACGTGTAGTTGGTCTTTAGGTCACGAGTGACATGAAAGAAAAAAATAAATTTAACTGTTTATGATCGCCTGTTGTCATTCTAGCTCTTGAAGCAGGCTGGGTTAAGTGTTGCAGGGAATTAAAATTACGAACCGCAGTTATACTGCAGTTTTTTTTTTTTTCGTGCCTCAAGTAACCTAAACATCAACTACACGTCAAAGCTATCGCTCGGTTTGTGAAACCGAAACCTACACAGCACGAGAGAAGAAATTAGATTATAAATTATTTAGCAGTCGTAGGCGAATATCACGCGGTGATACTGGTATTCTAATGTATAACTCATCGTTTCAAGGAAGAAAATACGTAACTAAAATTATGTGTCTACAGTTCTTTAAACGAGTACTACATAACGGGCACGGTCTAAGATTATATAAAGTGGTTTTGGTGGGTACAACCTCCTCGTGCTAGGTACTGGTGTCGCAAATTGCTGCACGACTGCGCAATGCAAGCGCTCTTTCCCAGTTACATGTGTAGATCATCATAATCCTACGCGTTGCACTAAGGTCCTTTTTTTTTTTAGATATACCAATCGAGCGATCGTTTGCAGAGCGCTTTGCAGAAATTTGCAGAAGTAACCATTTAATGGTCAAATTACAAACGAATCAAAGAAAAAAAACTATTACCTCCACATTATATGGCAGAAAATGGATCCAGCCAATACATTTTTTTTTTTTCAACAGCTGAAATTTAAGAAGCATTCGGTCGTTTTTGTCCAGGTAGCCCGAGCTGCGTGAAACATCGAATGGCAGGCCCCGAACCAAAAAGGCCCACAGAGGTAAACAATTTCTCATCCAGCGAATGTCTTCCTATTTTCTCCGCAACATTTTTCTTAAAATGAGAGGCAATTAATAGCTCGACGCTGGCTATGTGGAAGTCGCACGATCGTGCCCGCTTTTTCTTCACACAGCATGTTCACAGTGGCGCCAAACATTCTGACCGGAAACGCTGGCTGTTGAGAACATGTCGACACCGAACTTTGCGGCGAAGCTCCATGCAGTACTGAGGACCCGATGTTAAAGACACGACACACGTGCTGCAAACTGAAGACGCGCTGCCATTTTTCGGTTTCGCACCCCAGAGTTGCCGGACGATTGGGTTAATGACATCCCTGTCGAAATCAAGAGGAAGAAACGGACTTGGGCAGGGCATGTAATGCGAAGGCAAGACAACCGCTGGTCCTTAAGGGTAACGGAGTGGATTCCAAGAGAAAGCAAGCGCAGCAGGGTGCGGCAGAAAGTTAGGTGGGCGGATGAGATTAGGAAGTTTGCGGGGATACGGTGGCCGCAACTGGCAAAGAACAGGGTTGATTGGAGAGACACGGGAGAGGCATTTGCCCTGCAGTGGGCGTAGTCAGGCTGATGACGATGATGATGGGATCGCGTCGAACCCGACGACACAGTGCATTAAACCGCGCCAGGTGAAATACCGTGATCAGTATGAGAACGAGCGTGTCGTCATCAACCCCCGTGCCCGCTTCGGGGAGACGAAAAGGCGCGTGGTTAAAACCGGCACGAGTCCATCCCGCCTAATTCTCCACTCTGTGGCTTCAATTACAGAGCTTAAGTGTACACGAGAGCAGGCGGAGCCGTCGTGAAACAGCTGCGCGAAAAAGTGAACATACCTACACCCTGACATTGCCCCCTTGCCGTTGGGCTCTGCCTCACGACGCGGCTGTCGTTACGGAAAAGCCACCTGCCACCGCAGCAGCGCGGGGACGCAATCAAGCGGATATCAAGCAAAGCAGCAACAGCTGACGAGCTGCTTTCAAGTGCGGACACGGGATGCATTTCAGAGCGTGCGTTGAACAAATACAAACTGCGTAGAGGCCCATTTCGACGTACCGCGCGCGCGCTCGAAAAATCGTCAGCGTCATCAGAAGCGCGTTGCCCGTCGGCTCGATTTCCGCTCTCACTCTCGTGAGGCCCACTCAGCGCTCATTAGGCCCCAATTCAGGCACGCGGCCGCGAGCGCCACCGTCGGACGCAAGGCGCTCCACAAACGCACGTGCTTTCTCTCCATCCAGATGCAGCAAGCCGGAGCAAGGAAGGCATGCAGGCGAGGCGTTAACTATGCCAGGCTTTCGAAGTTGAGTTCTTGCCGTGAAGGAGTAAATATAGCACGCACCGCTAAATACAGAAGGCGCGGCTATAGAACCAAACGCAAACGGCGAAAATTGTCGCCAGACTGCATCCGCGAAATTCCGAAGGCGTTTTTTTTTTTTCGAGTGGAACCGGTACAAAGTAGCGGTACAGCTTCAGTTTCTGCCGGTGCAGAGATGAAAACCGCAATACCTGCGGGCTATGCACGGGGAGACGCGAAACCTTGCCGGATATGACAACAAAACCGAATGCAGAACTACCGCAACCGAGCACATGCCCTCAGATACGCAGCACCGAGCCATCGCACCCACCTTGACAGCAGGTATCCCAGGCGTGGCTCCGCCGGCGCAGGGATGCAGCAGGGAAGAAGAAAGAGGGATAGACGCACGCGGCGGGCGCGGTGCCCGGGAGGATCGCGGTGCAGAGAGGCAGCAGCCCGGAGCTCCGATACACGCGCTCTACCCCGCGCGCGAGCGCGTGTGTGTGTGTTGATCGGCTGCCGGCGGCAGCCGCCGCCGCCGCGGCCTTCCCGCCGAGAACACACAGCGCCCCCACAGCTTCCCTCCGTCCCCTCATCCCTCCCTCTCGCTGCATCCTTTTCCTTCGCTCCCCCCTTGCGGGGCCACCTCTTTCTTCCCTCCGGGTAGGGACATTCCTTCCCCCCCGCTTTATTTTTTTTTTCTCTTCAACTAACCGCCCCGCTTTCGTTCGCCCATCAGTCGCATTCCTGCCAGACCAACGGGACTTTTTTTTTCCTTTTCTTTGTTTTTCCCCAACTCCCTATCCTTTTCATTTCCCAGTCTGTCCTTCATCCTTCCCAGGGCGTGCTTCCCCCCCCCCCCCCGCCTCGGACGAAGCCCCTCATCTTTATTTCATGCCTGCTCATCGACCGATCCCGCATTTTCTTTGTTTTTTCTTGCTCCGCTCTGCTTTGTTTGGTTTGTTTTTGTTAAGGCCGTTTCCCTCCCGGTTTAGCGCCATCGCACCGTGTGTACGTTCTTTCTTTTTCTCTTCTTTTTTTTTCAGCCTCCCTCGCTTATCAAATTCACCTACCCCCATTATGCCACTCTTCTCACGCCCCTTCCTCGGTGGCCTGACAGCGCCTTCCTTTTTTTTTTTCTCAACAACTTGTCGACGTTCCCAACCACTCAGCTGCGGAAGGTCGGGAAGTCACGCAATTAAAGTGAAGCGAACCAAAGCAAGCTGCGACCCCTCGCGGATTTTTTCAGTACGCGTGAATAATTTGGCGGCACAACAAACGGATTAAGGATTAAAGATAAGAAAGCCGCAAACGAAATGGCGTCACATAGCATATCGTTACTTTTCGTAAACTATCAAATCTCTACATGTGCTTAGCAGGATCCCCCCAAGGTGGAGTAGATTTATTTATTTATTTATTTATTTATTTAACAATACTGTCAACCCTCGTGTGAGGGTCCTTACAGAGAGGGTATAAAAATTTCATAGAACAACAGCACTATTCACAAGCATTGAATACATCACCATGAAACGGTAGATCATTCAGCCAAGCATCAAATGGCACGTTCAAGCAGGTCCAGAGATCGTTCGAATTCATGCAGATCATTCTGTTCCACAACACTCATTGGAAAGTCATTACACATTTCAATCGCATGGGGGAATCAACGGATTTCGATCAACGGATTAGTTAGCTACTCATTAGCAAGTACCAGCATGGCTACGCGTAGGTACAGTCTTTGTCAAAAGTAACCAGGATGCATAGTTTGCTTCTCATTCGTATAGTAGAGCCCTCAGGGCTTCCCTAAAGATCAAAAAGTTATTTGAAAGCAAGGACAGGGGTTCTCCTTACCATACAGAGATTTACAGCTTGAGGGCTGGCATATTAGCTTTAATATACGACTGAGAAGCAAGCCGTGCAGCCTGCTTACTTTTGGCAAAAAGTGTACGTTATAACCCGCGTTTGTTCCCTCACCCACTCCGCCCTCTTCCGATCTCTTAACGTTACACCGCTGGTCCTTAAAGGTAACGGAGTGGATTCCAAGAGAAAGCAAACGTAGCAGGGGACGGCAGAAAGTTAGGTGGGCGGATGAGATTAAGAAGTTTGCGGGGATACAGTGGCGGCAACTGACAAAGGACAGGGTTAATTGGAGAGACATGGGAGAGGCCTTTGCCCTGCAGTGGGTGTAGTCAGGCTGATGATGATGATGATGTACGTTATAAGTGAGTATGGCATGCAGTGGTAAGTGCGGTTTAAGCAGCAAAATCTGCACGCGTGATATGAGAGACACTGTGGTGCAAGGCTAAGGATTAATGTCGGCCACCCAGGGTTGTTTAACGCGCACCGACATCGCACAGTACAGAGGCGCCTGTTTTGTTGTTTCGAGTAAAAATTGCCCGCCTGTTTGTCACATGTGCGGCTCTTCATGTTTTGTTAGTTATTGTGCTGGTGCCAGAATGTACTTTATTGACCCAGCATTATTTTTCGTTAGTGTTTATTGTTGTTTTGCATTGTCACGCCTTTTACTGTATTGCCCCTCCTGCTAGGGCCAGTTTTTGGCCTGCAGTATAAATAAATAAATAAATAAATAAATAAATAAATAAATAAATAAATAAATTTCACAGCCACCGAAATGCGGCCGGCCGCGGCCGGTCGGGCTTTCATCCTGCGTCACAGGCCTCGGCGGCCGAACGCCATAGCTACTAATCCGCCGCGGCGGGTATTAAGGACTAAGTACTGCCTTGATTTATTTGCATGTGCAGTGATAGGCTACAGTTTCCCGGATGCAAATTCGTGGAAAAAATATCATTTTTGTGTTGCTTCGCCAGCCAGCTAGGTGGTTACTTGTTCCAGCGGAAGAGGCATGCATGTCCCCTCACGCGCCAATGCTTTTCATTAACCTGTTTAGCCCGACGGCAGAGAAATAAATAATCGGGAACCCGTATCCAGCACACTTTCCTCCATGCCTGTAGATGATTAGTGTCTACATAAAGCGGAGGGGGAGTTCGCGCTAAAATGAATAGAGGAAGTGCACAGCTTGAGGCGTTACTAATGAGCAATTTTAACCACGTAGGTTCTCTCAGCCCTCCACGCTTATACCAAGCTTCGCCCCAATGCACAGTTTCGTTTGTGTACGAATCAGTCAGGAGGCATGTATCGTCTTCCTCCTTTAGCCTCACCTCGGTGGCATATTGTATAATGTATAATATGGCCAAATAAATACTACTACTACAAATTTGCAGCCTCGTGACCTCGATCCAGGCGATTCTCACGGGAAACGCTACGTTGTGAACTACGCCACAATCATTTCTCGCCAGCTCACACTCACTACGCGTCCACTGAACAACAAGAAAGGCTACAGAGTCGCGATCGACTACACTCCACACAATTCCTGAACGAAGTGATCGCCTACAGGTCGCGAATTTAGCCGTTAAACACGCGCACAAGAGTGCCGACTACAGCTTTTGTGACGTCGTATCGTCGAGTGACGTAGCTACGAACACGCAGCTCGGTCAACACTTATTGTTTGTTTCGACCATTTCAAAATTGTTTTCAGCGCCCAGCCGACTTTGCAAACAAGGTAGGTCACAAGAGAATACACGTGGAAGCAGGCATATATAGGCACGCGCACACAGGACTACTTCGGGCCGCGAGATTAAAGCGTATAACTCAATGTAAACGTGAATTTACAGCGCCAGACAGCTGAAAAAAAAAAAAGATATGCGCCACCGACATGTTAAAATGACACTGAGAAAACTACATTAAATTCTGTTCTTACAGTTTAAAAGCGGAGACACCTGGATGGACATCTAGAAGACATCTTACTTTGTTTTTAGTCCTTTCTGATAAGAGGGTAGCAAAAACAGTTCTGTGACTATTGGTAGCTCTGTATCCAGCAACAAAAGATGGATTCATTGCTGAAAAATTGCAGTTAAAATTTGTCGAGCCATTCGATCGAGATAACCAAAATTATACAATCAAATAATACGACTGAAATTGAAATCCACCCAAGCGCAGCCTTGCGGCTACAAAGGAAAGCAATGAAGCTTCCTCGGAAACTTCGTAGCCAAAGAAAAATTCGTCCAGGTCAGCGGGGTTCGAACCCTGGACCGCCGCCTCAACGGAGCAGTCACTTCGCCAACTGCGAATTGATCACTAACTCTAAGCGGGAACGGCGCTGGTCCAATGTAGCCTTCCTTTGTAGCTGTAGGGGTGCGATTGTGTGGACGCCAAAAAGCAATCACTCACTCGTTAAAAACCTACTCAACTTTAGGGGATTCCCCTAAAACTGGACCAACACTCGATCCAAACACGTCACGTCTACATCGAAAATGACTACGCCATCACCATTTGGAAGTGAATAACGATGTAGCCTACAGCATCTGGGATCCACTTCATAGAAACTGTGTCGATGCAACAGCAGTTTACTTGTGCAATCGGCCGGTGATATGGCAACGCCCGCATTTTGTTTGCTGGAGTTTACTATGCCTTATAAAAGCTCAGCTCTTGGTTAGAGTCGTCTCGTTGTGATAAGAACGCTGTATACCCTGTCGATACCGGCCAACATCGATTCGTCCTTTTTTTTTAAGAGAGCTGCGAGGAACATGGCTGTCAAGGAGTCACCATACCATGTAACTGACGGATTCGTGTGCAGGGTTGGTGATACGGCGCCACAAAGAGCAATGCGAACACAAAGGAGTTTCGCAACGTCAACTTCGTCAGCTCCATACCGCAGTATACGAATCGGTCGAAGAAAAAAAAAGAAAGAACCAACAATCGACAGGCCTTGGGAGCAGCCCCTGACATCGCGAAAAAAGATCTTGTGAGTTTTGTAACGAACTGACTTGCGCAACTCGCTCTTTTGGCATCAAAAAGTGCCTTCTGCATCGTTCCGTCATAACGGCAATCTAATCGTTCACACAGTTATAAACGTCCGCCGCTGGTTATAGGTCGAGGCATATGTGGAACGCGCTTCCACATGGAAATATTGTTACGCCTCCTTGTTCCCGGAAATGAAAAATTTGTCCGCTACACTGGACAACAGAATCGCGGCGCGGCAGCAATGGAAGGAGGCTTAGTGCGGTAAAACGCTCTCTCTCGGCTTCTTTTAAGAGCTGCACGTCTGTAGAGAGTATACGGCCAAAGTTGTACCGTTTCCGTTTCCAGAAGCTCTAGAAACGGCAGGAGTCAGTGCGAGCACGTCTTAAAGCGGGAATAGAAAAAAAAAAGCGAGCGGTTACGAATACATTCCAACAACAACAACAACAACATTCCAAAGGGCGTTAAAGCACTCGTAACTGCAACCACCTCACGCAAGCATGGTTCGGGCAAAATTTTCCTCTTTGTCTAGTAAATTTCATACTTTTCTCTACACTGGAGATTATCTAGCGCAGAGCCAAAGGTTTCAAACGCAACAAAGTACACGTCAGTTATGTTTTTGAACCCAAATTGTCCTATAAGGATTTGAAACAAATGGGTGACAAAATTCACGCTCCGCGTCTCAGGAGGATATTGACTAGTTGACTGGTTTGGTATTATGCGCACTGTTTAATAATCTTTTTTACATCTCTGCTTGTATTCTTCCGCTGTATTATTAATGCGCCTTCTGCTTGGGCCACTCCAAGGCCTGCAGTATTGCATAAATAAATAAATAAATAAATAAATAAATAAATAAATATATGCGAAGCGGTGTTACGCATGGCGTCCCAGAACCCGTGCGCAGGAATACCATATAGCGTTCTAATGCTGTTACGCATAAAGCTTCCAGAATTTACCTGGAACAAAACGTTGCCATTATCGATTTTAGAACTGAGCGCGGTTTCATTTATTCAAATGGAACTCTCTGCAAGTTCCACCTCTTAATGTTCCACGTATTGGTGGAACCCGATTAAATATAAAGTGTAGCAATGAAGTGACCCCATCAGACAAGTCGCCCTTTGTCCTGTTTTTGAACGTCTATAATTATGGTTCGGGGGGGGGGGGGGGGGGGGGGGGGGAGAAAAACGTCCAATCTTCGAAACCACAGAGGCAGGTCATTATCGCGAGGTCTTCAAAAATTGCGAACTTAACGCCAGCCGTGGTAGTCTGCCCGCAGGAACTTACACTGACGGCGACACCGTTCAAGTATAGGCGATGCGACTACCTGAGATCCATCTCGCAAACGAAACGGCCAAAATCACTGCGACAGCTCTAGACGCCAGCCATCATCAATGCAAATGATCTGATTGGCTTAGGTTATAGTTAGGTGGCACTGAATGGATTGGCGCCAATTTCGCAAGGCGGTAGCGGGAATCGGCTGCGCCCGACAGAGCGTACCGTTAGACGCATTAATTAACGGTACAGCCGCAATGAAGAAACAAGGAAAGAGCTTGTAATCAAATCGTGCAGACCGACTTCCAAAACAGGAGACCCTAGTTCTTAGCAATTCACTCCGGATTGCGTTAGTCGCTCAAAGCTCTCCTCCGAAGTAAGCGGCAGGAACAACAACAAAGCTCAGGTATACAAGTTGCTAAGCCCTCCCCCCCTCCCGCCCCCCTCCACTAAAAAAAAAATGAAATAAAGCAATTCATTACGCAAGACTGCAGCGGTGCAAGAGAGGCCTGAGGAGAAAACAAAATGCACCTTTGCGCAATTTGCGCGTTCTTAAGCTATATATATGCCCCTGGCAACTGAACAGCCCGTCCATACCGCGGGCCTCCGCAACAACAGAGACTTTTGGCATAGCGGAAACGTATTAGAGCGGACGGGGCCAGGCGGATCGAATCCGTCTGCCCCCATCCATGCCATTGCACGTAAGCAGGCGGCGTCCAGTAAATCGCACCCGTCTATGCGCCAGTAACACTCCGCTATATATGCCAAAAGCCGCTAATTTCGTTCACTCGTTCCCGCATTCCATTCAACACATCGCCATCGAATGCGTTCCCTGTTACGTCAGGCCGACCTGTCTGCTTCACTGAGAATAAAATGCCGACGCTGACTGTTTTGTTTTCTTTGCATGGCGAAAAAAAAGCACGTTAAATAGAGCATCATAAAAATGAGACAAGGCAAAAGAGGTGAGAGTAACGCGACACGTGACTTGGAACACACTGCCGTGGACAATGTGTGCTGAGCGTTGCGCGTGATACTAAAAAGCTCAACAAATACTATTAAGAAGCCCAAGACGCCTGATCTTACATCACTACCACAACGAGTATTCCTGCGTTGTACGGCCGTGGCACGAACACTACACGGTCATGCATGGCGAACGGCGACGGAATAGGGGACCGCCCCTGCAGAGAACTTCCAATGCGCCGGCCACCAAGCCCCGGACACAAACGAATAGCGCCTCTTCCGTGCCAGGCCCAAATATCGCCCAGGGCCGCCGCCGCCCGACCCGTGGTCTACACGGTCAAGGCCCAGAGCTGCGCCGCTGGCCTTATTGATTGCGGTGTCAGCGGCGACGGGGGTCGCTTGTATGAAAGGCACACGCTCTCTATACTGAGAAGAGCTGCTGTGCATGCGTGCGTGCGTATGCGGTGGTGTAGGGGCGTGCCTCAGAAGTGTCACTGCTGGCGGGAGAAAACAGGCGGAGGGGTACAAGCGCGCCTTCGTAGAGCCCGGAGCCGGTGCCCTTTCCCTCCAAGAGAGAAGGGTGCAATGGGGAGGGTTAGATGAAGCCGCGAATAACGCCGGGAACCGCGGCAGCTGGGCGACGGCACGCCTCCCCGTGCGTGTTGTGTACATGAGGCGCGGGGCAAATGGGCGCGCGCCAACGTTCAGCGACACGCGACGGGACGGCCGCAGAATGAGCCCACGCTCTGAACACGAATACGCTCATATGGGAGTAAAAAGGGAGTGAAAAGCGAGTAAGCTGTCCTCTATTGCCTACTAAAGGAAGTGCGCTGGAGGACATCTTAAATCTTTTCACTACTCTTTGTTTAGAGTGCATAAATATCGCTTGTCCTCCGCTGACAATTTCCGGGCGTATATAGTAAAGCAAAAACTGAAAACCCGCCTTCTTAGTTTGAACGAGCAACCGTGGTTTGCCGAGTAAGCAAACACTGTCTATTAGGTCAGCGGCAAAAATCTGCTTATGACCAACAGCGCGCTTAACCATTCGAGAGGGCGCTGCAGCTGTCCATGAACCCTGCACGTTAGAAAGCCGTGATATACCTATCGAAAAATAACGTCTATTGCAGAAAAACACACGCACGCACACACACACGCACATTCCCTCCCTATTTTACTAAAATGAGCTAGTATGCATATCGGTCAATAAGGTCACTTTATCCACAAACACTCGCCGTGCCCGACCAGTCGCTATGGCATTCCGCTGCCTAGCCCAAGATTCTGGCATCGCATCCGGACAGCGGCAGGCGGAATGAATACAGAGAAGCGAAAAAAAGTCACGTGATGAAAATTCACCCCCCCCCCCCCCCCCCCGTTCTCCTTTTGGCGTCTCTTGTAGTCCACGTGCAGACGCAGACTCGGGACGTTAAACTCCCCTTATACCATACGATATCTGGTAACCAAACTTGGCACTTCGTAGGCCGACGCCCACGCGAACTCTCCAACTGCAGTTCGCAAGAGCTATCGCATCGGCGATTTCTGACGGCTGTTCCCCAGCGAGCGCCCGTCAAGCGGGCAAGTACGGTACAGAATGCGAGTGGGCGACAGTGATCAAAGCCAACAGAGTGCAGTTTCCATCCTAACCTGCGGGCAGCCCAGTCCCAATGACGCGTTGTAAACAAGTCACACATGTTGCGCACCTCCCCACTATGTAAGCCAACGCACAGTTCTCCCCCTTCCAACAGGCCGGCGTCACCGAGCCGGGCTGCTCTCCGCGGTGACATTTGCAGCTGCTATCAAAAGCAGCCGCAACTTCCCACTTCCTCTCCCTAACTCTCTGCGTCACGGCCAGAACGCGTATTCAATCCTGGAACGGCTCGCGCTCAGCACGGCTTCATTAGACGAAACGAGCGCCCGCGGGGGCGGATGCATCGCTTTGCTACGCATACGCACAACAGTTCCCCACCGCAACAGCGGAGTTCGGCAGGGCTGCATTCTTATGCATGCGGGAAAAAAACGGCCCCCAGGCGCTCGAAAAATGAGCGCCCATACACAGCCTCCGGGAAAGCAAGAAAAATAGTAGGGACCACGCGTTCAAAGATTCGTGAAATATTGGGCAAGCTTCGCGCAAAAAAAAAAAAAAAAAAAAATGAAGCGAACAAAGGACACTTTCTTCGTCACCTATACGGATACGGTAATCGTGCATCACAAGCAACCTTCTCTTTCGGCGCATCGTCAGTCCTGAAAGATCTACGTGTCGATTCGTTTTTATTATCGAAATTGGGAAGGAAGTGTGTCGGACCAGAAAAAACGAACGGCTTAAGGACAACGCGTCACGAGCCTCAAGGACACTGATGTTACTTCCGAGGTAGAAAGGAAAATATTATCGAACAAAAGTAACGACAAACTGGCCATGAAGAGAACGGACTTAGCAGCCAACAATCAACAACAACCGGGTCCGGGTAACTAAAACTAGACCTAACAGTACTCGTTCGCGGACTAGTTGGCACAGTTAGGCACTGGTAAAAGGCCTGTGGTAAAGTTTCCTGATATCGCCACAGACTCCCCAGTAAACGGAGCTACGAAGCCGTCACACATACGCATTTGCGCCTCTGCAGAAAGCATCGACGAATTCCTTCCGGCCGAAGCCGCGCAGGAACGAAAGCAGTTTGTAAGAGAACGCAGCCAAGCAGGCTGCACACAGGTGACGCCTTTCATTCAACAACCACACTCTCTTCAGTCGAGGACTGCGTGCCCAGAGAGCTCATGCCCAGCCAGCATTCTTGGAAAAGTTTCTTTTTTTGTTGTTGTTCGACATTTCCCCTTCATTCCCCCATTTGCGGACAACCCCCTTTATCCAAAGCTCAACCATATAGCTAAGATGTTCGGAGCAACAGCTAGCCACGTTCAGAGAAAAGAAGTTTGGGTGGGGGGGGGGGGGGGGGGGGGGAATAAGTAGAGAAAGACGAGACTGGGGATACCGCTCCACTGCATCTTCCTAAGCCTGTCTCCCCTTGGCAAGCCGCACGTCTTACGTAAGGTCCGAGCACGGAGCCCGCGGGGTTTGGCCACTCGCCCGCGGTTGCCGAACGCTTTTATCCCGCTCCCCAGACAGCGCGTCGTTTGCAACGAGACGAGTGGGCTGCACAAGGACACGGCACTTTCTCCGAGGCTGTGCTGGTCTCTCCCTCACTTTTATTTATGTTGCGGTTGCCTCTTAGCCATGACGTCACCGTTCACCTTTGGTCTTTCGTGCACGGCAGCATTCATAAGTCTGCCCGACTTTCCATCTGTACTGCTACAGCCTTCGGTGCGTCGTTAAGTTCGGATCCCTTCGGCACTATAGACTCTGTATCATTCCGCCCATCGATAAGCCCTTTCTGAGAATTTAGCGTCGAATTCAAAGGATACCGGTGAGCGACGTTTCGTTCCTAACCGAACAGAGCAAGACGACAACAGCGATCGGCTCGACTTGTTAAAGAGACAGGGAGACAAACCGAAGTTTACACATACCAACTGATTAGAGCGCCCGAATGATAAAAAGAGCAGCTCTCACAAGGAGCAGAGCTTCTATAAATGAAAAACACAACACACGAAATACAGGCATCACATTCACCGGGTGTTTTCACGAACGAGCTGCGATGGCGTCGATGCGTTATTTGTCCATTTATACGCAGAACTCTGACGATGCACCAGATCACTAACCACTTCCAGGAATGCAAACACAGATTCCATAACAGTCCCGCACGACATTATACAAGTCGCGAGTTTACATAGACAACGAGAAAATATTTAGTCTTCGAGTCAGAATTACTCCGCAAATAAAATACGTTTTCCTGCCGAAAAAACGCCAGCACAACCAAAAAAAAATCCAAAATCGAATGTCACGAAGAGCGAAACCTAGATGCAGTGTTTTTCAATGTCTCGAAGACAAACTCAATTAGTCCTGTATCCGTAAATGAACGCCTTCTTGTATGGTATTATGGCACTAAAACCACTGAGCTACCACGGCGGCTGACCGCTTCCTTGCGACAGAGACGCAGCTTGCATTGAAAAGGGAGCGTTTAAAGCTGCAAAAGGTCAGGAAAAGCAGTACACGTATCACACCCCCCGCCGTTCTCGCACAGTAACTGTAATGACGTCAGCAATCATTCCGGATCGCTGAGGCTAGGCTACACCACAATTTACTTCCTACGGCGATCACGGAGTCCTTTTCACGTCACGAATTTGTATCGACTGGCGGAAAAATTTTCAAATACAATTTTTTCAACACAAATGCGCCTTTTGCAGCGCCACTGTAATAGAAAGAGAGAAAGGAAGAAGGAAAGAAAGGAAGGAAGAAAGCAAGAAAGAAAGGAAGGAAGAAAGCAAGAAAGAAAGGAAGGAAGAAAGAACGAAAGAAAGAAGGAACAAACGAAAGAAAGAAGGAACAAACGAAAGAAATAAGGAACAAACGAAAGAAAGAAGGAACAAACGAAAGAAAGAACGAAAGAGAGAAAGAAAGAAAGAAAGAAAGAAAGAAAGAAAGAAAGAAAGAAAGAAAGAAAGAAAGAAAGAAAGAAAGAAAGAAAGAAAGAAAGAAAGAAAGAAAGAAAGAAAGAAAGAAAGAAAGAAAGAAAGAAAGAAAGAAAGAAAGAAAGAAAGAAAGAAAGAAAGAAAGAAAGCGCTTGCACTAGAGAAGCAGAGCGAATAGACAGCCGCAAATCCGACGGTGTACTACACCGTCGCACCAATCGACGACGCGGACTGACGTCACACTGACGTCGGACCGAGCAGAAGACGACCGTCGCCTGACGTACGCTCCACAGCGCATGGCCTTAAGCCTGCGCGCAAGTCGCCCGAAATGTGAAACCGACGCGAATCTCGGCAAGCCGCCACAACAGGGCGTTCTCCGTACGCGAATCCCTTTTCATGCGCGACGTCTGAGCGCTGCGCTGATGCTCCCTCAGCGACGCTTGCCGAGCCTACATACATTCGGCACGACCGAACAGCGATCCGGGAGGGAACTCTCCCCTTATCGCCGCACAGCAGTCATGGAAACGAGAGCGCTGCATCGCCAACTACGCGTCTTTCGTCGGTCTCAAATCCGAGGCTGCTTTGCGAGACTGCGGCCAGCGCAGTAGACGGTCGGCACCATGTCTCTTATAGCGCGGCTTTGACCACCGAGCCGTGCAAAGCCGTGGAACTGGGGCGCAATGATCACGGATGATTCAAGTCCCTTATAAGTTATACAGCAAAGCGAGTCCCTCATATACTGTTACTATATACCCCATTTTCCCTCGCACACCACGATCGATGGTCGGGATAAATTATGCCGCGCTGGCGGCGTTACTAAAGGAGCATAGACGCCAAATTTTCGCTTCCGTGTTTTCGTCTTTCAAATGGTCCTTTGGTGTAGTTTTGTTTGGTTTATGGGGATTTAACCACGCAAAGCGACTCAGGCTGTGAGGGACGCCGTAGTGAGGGGCTCCGGAAATGCCGACCACCCGGGGTTGTTTAACGTGCACTGACATCGCACAGCACAGGGGCCCCTACAGCGTTTCTCCTCCATCGAAATTCAACCGTCGCGGCCTGGATCGAACCCGCGTCTTTCGGGTCAGCAGCCGAGCGGAAAGAGCAGTGCGGTGGCTCTTTAAAGATGCATTAGGCATTAGTTACAGTGGTTATGGCGCTCGGCTGCTGACCCCAAAGACGCGGGTTCGATCCCGGCCGCGACGGTTGAATTTCGATGGAGGAGAAATTCTAGAGGCCCGTGTACTGTGCGATGTCAGTGCACGTTAAAGAACCCCAGGTGGTCGAAATTTCCGGAGCCCTTCACTATGGCGTCCCTCATGGCCCGAGCCGCTTTGGGATGCTAAACCCCCATAAACTAAACAAAACATGCGTCACCCTGCGGTATTCGCCTAAGGCCGCTGAATAACTAATTACTTTCTTCGTGATGCTGTTCGGGTTTTATCAACTGAACGATGGCTGCGACGTGTTTTAGGTCAGGTTAGGCATGAAAAAAACTACGCTATAAACGCTGATTGGCTACTTAGTTTGAATCCACTACAACTCTTAAGCCAGCCTGCTTCAAGAGCTGGAATGACAACGAACGAAGTGTCAGCGGTTATATGGCAGTTTTTTTGTTCTTTTTCAAGCATCGTGTGACCTATAACACGTCACACCTAGTCATCGTTCGGTTGACAAAAACGAAACAGCATCAAGAAGAAATTCTATTATAAATTATTAAGTGGTCAAACGGAAATGCTACGCAGAAAACCAATTATTCTATACCATAATGTCTAATGCGTCATTAGAGAAAAAGCATGCAACTAGGAAATGCAACTAGCCCTAGGAAATGAACACGTGGGCGTCAATGAAACAAAACGGTACGAAAGGGACGTGTTCTATCGTTTCCACAACTCAATGCGCACCCGAACGCGCGGAAAAATGCTCATATGACAGCGCTGCAACAGCGAGTGCGGCAGCCGACACATCTCCTACACGTTTCGCAATCAAGGTCAGATGTCCATGTCGAAAGCGAATGTAAAGGCACGGCCGTCACCGTTTGCACTGCATAAACCGGGGCACAAAGTCGGCGGACAAGTTCTGCCTCAGCTCCGGGACCGTTTAGATACTGCCGCTAATGCAAGAGAGCTGCTCCTAGAGTAAACATCCCCTCCACTTAATCTCGTACAGCAATGAGCAGACCCTGTAAGTCGGCTTCCATCTACAGAGAAGCTGGCAGAGGCACTGCTGTATAGTAATCGAGCGGCGATCGCAGATGAGACAGACCGTAACTCCGCCTAGCTAATAATTCCCTGCAGCGGCAAGGGAGCAACTTTGCCCTGCTCCAAATACACAGAGTACAGCGGGACATGGAACAGATCGTACACCTCTACATGAATCGCAGTTCCGCACAACTTTCACGCGAGACAGGCACAGCTTGAAACTATTGCTGGCGATCTTTCGAAAAGGTTTATGAATTTGTAAACAGAGAGGCTTGTCAAACTGTCGGACAACGAGAAGATACCATCAACCATCGGCAACTCACAGACAAAACGCAGCAGCACTGCAGTGCCGCGCTGCGACACCCGCGCAATGCGACAAGGTCTCGAGCGCGTGTCGCCAACATCATTAGGACCAGCTATAGGCTGCGGCGGGCCCGCGCTGATCGCACCCATCCCATGGAAACGACTCACGTCGCGGGCTTGGACGCTAACGCCTCTATACGACAGAGAATCTTCAGAAAGAACAGCAAGGGGGGGGGGGGGGGGGGGTACAGACATCAGCGAGTATCGGCCGTAAAACGAACGGGTCGGCTTGATTAGGCCACCCTCCTCCTGCAGCATATTAGACAGCCGCGGTTTTCGCCCCTATCGCAAAACTACGCTGCCACGAAGTAGGAGAAGTACTGAACGCAGGGCCGTAAGGAGCAGAAAAGAGGAAGAGGGTAATAGGGACAGCGGAGTCAATTTTCCGCACCATGGAGCACCGCTGCGGCGAGCAACAGCGAAGGCGCATAGTTTGCACCTCGAGAGAGATACTGTAGTGGAAAGCCTTCTCGGCATGAAAGGGAAAATGATCAGGGAAATAAAAGAAAGCTTCAGGGAACAAAAGGAAGGTACAGCGTAGAGCACAGAGGTGCGCTTTGGAATTGGAGCACGAGCGGAGAAAATGGGCCCGCCGGTTCAAGGCGCAAAGTGGAGAGTGAAGCCTTTTTCCCTCTCCTAACGATTTCCCCACTTTCCGAACTGCGAAGCTCCGAGCTTCGGGAAATTCAGGGAGAAGGGGGAACGTAAGCAGCAGCAGCAACGGCGGCGGCAAGATAAAGAAAGGGGGGGGGGGGGGCTAATTTCCCGCGGGACGCGTTTAGGGAGCCGCCGCTGGGCTTTCTCATTTATTCGCCGAAAGCAGCCTTTCTCTTTCCCTGCGATGTTTCTGCGAGCGTTGGCGCAGCGACCCTTCTCGTTTTTTTTTTTAGTCTTTCTAATAATGACCCTGGTCTGCTACTTTTCTTTTTATTTTGTCTAAAGATAAAACATGACATCTGCTCTTTTACTTCTCCCGGCGATAATGAGCGACCGCCCAAGGACCGATAAAGCACTGATAATTGCATTCCTTTCTTAGCGGGCTTTTCAAAGCGACATGCAAGGACTAAGATACGACATGGAGCACAGTGCGCATGCAAGCATCGCGACGCTCTATTTACCGTTGCACTCACTGATGTCACAGCGGCCGCCATTTTGTTGTCTGTGGAGCACTGGGAAAGGCTGTGGGTTTGTCTAACGGGATTACCGCCTCCTCCTCCGGCCTGCGCTGCTGAAACTACGCGCTCGACAACAAAATGGCGCTTGTGACGTCACGTGAATACCCCTATACACAAGCCGCTTCAATTGTTACAGAGAGAAACAGCAGAAATGCACACTCGACCACGTTTCCGGAAGCGCTCACAGCTGATAAGTTCCTGCATAAATGCAATTCTAGTGATGCCACTCCAGCGTTCATCCCGCGCAGTGCGCGCAATTCTCTTCGTTTTATGCCGCCGTCTTTTATAAGCTTAAAGCATTTCCAGTAGCTTTATAGCCAGCAGCTGGCTCTACTTTGAGTGACGGCATCTTCGGGTGCATGCTGTTGTGTTCTTCCGAGCATGCCAGTGAAAAGCAGCGGCAGCAAAGGAGAGCGATGACGGACTACTTTGTTGCGTGCGTGTTCGTGAGCACCAGTAACAATGGGCACCGAACATGCGAACTGAGACGGATGCGCTCGGCACAACGCCATAGTCAGCTCTTATATGAGAGAGGACGCGGCACAAAGCACTCAGGCCTCCCCGTAATATTGTGGCCAGTTGCTGCGAACCGCGCTTTCGGGCACTGCCGCCTCTTTCGGTATCAATTTCTTATTTCGCTGTTAGCGCCGCATATTGTATAAGCGGCGAGAGACTGACGTGCCCAACTAAGTATATATAGGCTACTTTTCCCCCTGTTTTCTGCAGAAAACAGAAGCACCGCTTTCGCAGTATAACGGCGCAGGACGGTAGGACCAATTGTTGTTGTTGCCTCAGTGACATGGCACATACCCACGACGGGGGATAGGCTACGGTTCAATGAGGACAGCCAAAAGAAGAGGCTAAAGTGGTACCAAGCTAATGGTTTTGCTTTGGATAAGAAATCAGAATAATTAAAGAGGAATTTAAAAAAAAATAATTAATGAATTAAACGGGAAAGAAGGTTAGAGAATTGAATACATGAAATTACTGTTGTTCTTGGCTTCAGTAAACATGGCACCAAGAAGTTTCTTTTTAGTCGTCATCATCTTTTTGTTCTTTCTCTTCTTCACCATTCGCCATAATACTAGCCACATGAGTGAGATGAACCCCGTGCGGGACATTGCGTTGTAACCACATTCTCCTCTGCCAGGCCCCGTGAACTCAAACAAAATCTCCGCGCAAAAGCGAAAGAACAACTGCAACATAAGTACCGCCCCTGCCTCGTCCTTGTCGCGAATTTCCGAGAACGGAGGGCCGACACGGTTACGAGATAGCGACGGGGCATCGTGAATGGGACAGGCAGCGGGGAAACTGCCCGAACACGAAGAAGCCAGGCGGAAGGACCGAGAAACACAGCCGGAAAAAGAAAACAAGAAACTCGGAGGCGCGTGACACTTCATTAAACAGCGAAAGTGGAGCACGAGGGGAAGAGCACGCTGCTTTTCTGCTGGACTGCTATTGGGGGGGGGGGGGGGAGCGGTCCAGAGTTTGAGACAGGGGGAGGAGAAAATTAAGTACACGAGACGGAGGGTTCCCGGGAACGAACAAAACTACTGGAAACGAACTCAGGCAGGAAGGAAAAAAGAAATGAAGCGTGGGGAAAACAAAAAAAAAAGACAGAGAAATAACGTTAGTAAAGTACGAAACAACCCAGCCTCCAAGCTAATGCAAGCGCCCAAAGCCGACCCCGAAACATCCTTGAGAACGCGGCGCTATACACGCAACACACAGAGGCGGCATGCAAGCCGCTTACTACCGACGCAGCCAGCGTGACGAGCAGGTCGGCAAAGACGGGAAGAAGGGAAGCGAGCACGAAGGGAAATAGGGAAAGCCGTATAAGCAGCGCGCAGAAGAAAGCCAACAAATAACAAAAGCGGTCCGGCGAACGGCAATTCCGCTGAGCTGGCACACTCGATTCGCAAACGGGATTCGTCTTGCGTCGGTGCTCCCTCCCACGCTCTCCTTTTCTTCCCTTCTTATCCGGGAGGCTTCCGTCCTCCCGTTAAAGAGCCAACGGGGCCCAGAACCCACGCCAATTGCATCCCTTTATTTTTTTTCCCGCGGGCTGCAAAAGCGTTCCCACCTAAGTGCGCTTAATTTCATCGCCTTACTTTATCCTCCTTAGCGCCGCAGTTCTCGTCATCGCCACCAGGCGATGCTGCCTTCCTTCTTCCTCTAGGGTGCCTCGATGCCTGCCCACCGCGCCGCCGTTCGAACGGCGGCGCGGCGGGCAGGCATCGAGGCACCTTATCTTTATACTATCTTCCTCCGCCATGCATCTTCCCGTCCGACGTGCCTGTGCCGCCCACGCAAGTATTCTGTCCACATTTGGGGAAGGGAGGGGGGGGGGGGAGTTCCCAAACGGAGACATTTGCCTGCTTTGCCGCCATTTTTTAGTGCGAAATCACTATTGTCCTCATAACCTTGAAAATGCCAGTGCGTGGCGACGCCTCTGAAGTTAGTCACGTGAAGCGGGAAACGGCGGGAAATAATCGAGACTTTGAATGAGAGTGACCTTGGACAACCGGGAGAAATAAAATCAACATTGCCGCGACTTGTTTCGAACCCGCGGCGGCGCCAACAGATCAGCTTCGCTGGCCTCTGCACTGCAGCATTATAAAATATCGTCGCAGCCGATCACGCTTCGTGTTAAACTGCAACACAGTCTCGCGCCGTGCATTACACGTCGCCGTCTTCATCAACTTCCATCTGTGCGCAAGTCACACTAAATCGCGCTTTCAGGTACGTGGCGATGGTGTCCTCCTGCAAAAACCCGCTTTCGCACAATATTTCGCGGTTAGCAATGCTGGTTTGGCTTGTGGTTTATCGGGGTTTAACGTCCCCAGACTACTCAGGCTGTGAGGGTCACTGTAGTGGAGGGCCCCGAAAATTTCGCCCACCTGGAGTTCATTAACGTGCACTGACTTCCCACAGTACGCGGGCCTCTAGAATTTCGCCTCCATCGAAACTGGACCGCCGCGGCCGGGATCGAACCCGCGTCTTTCGGTTAGCAATGCTATTTCTCCAGCACTTCTTTTTTTTTCTGGCGAAGAGAGTTCACGAAATCTATTGCGCAAATACGATAATCCCCTTCCCTCCCGCACACCGGCCTCCTCCAAGAGTCACCAAGAAATCCGCTTCAACCCGCATGATGATCAATCTCCAACGCTCTCTGCTCTTAGCCCAAGCCTCGCGTAACCACTATACCTAGCTTTGTCGTCGCTTTTCAAAGCCGGCTACCAATTACCGAAAGAGCTGATGGAACTGTTCCCATTTCCCTACAGCCATATTCCATAACCTTTCTGATCGCATAAACCGGGCGCGCGGGAAAGCTCGCATAGCAAATCCCCCGTCTTCCCCTCCGAACGGGGCCAGTTAGCGCGGCGCAGATGGGCTGTCTCGCATACCGCGCATCGCTTACATCATTATGCGGGCGACGACCACGAGAGGGCGAAAATCATAAACAAAAAAACCCCGCCAGAGGGCTTCCCTACCAGGTTCGGGCTTCGAAATGCGATCACCACGCCCGGTCCGATTGGTTTCTCTCGGGCACGCATCGCAGCGCTTCGCCGATCGGCGGAATGGGATTTCGCTTCCGTTGCCGTTGTTTTCGACACCGTGCACGACGCGTGTGCCAACGCTGCTGCAGCCACGACTAACACAGGAAATGGGTGATCAAGACGACGTCACGGACCCTGTGCTGACGCACAGTGCGTCTGCATAGTCCGTGCAGGCGTGCACGTACGCATGCTGTTTATTACGGAAGCCACTCAAGGTGACACAACAAAGCGCTTTTGTCCTGAGCGCTGTCTACCGCCGTTCGGAGAAGAGAAAAAGGCTGTTTAATGTCAAAGTAATACCTATGGGTATTCCCCCAGCAAAAGTAAATTGCGCTAGATCACTATAATCCGCTTAGGTCAAGCCTCAACCGATCAACTTCAAGTCGCGCAGTGCTTTCAGTGCTATAGCGCGCGAAAACAATGTGACAAAATACGGCCCCTTCACAGTGGCACAGACCAGACATTTGAGAGCTTTAGCACAGCGTGTAGGCGTACTTTAGCTTTGGCGTATACCGAATTACCAGATGCTGCGCAGCTGCAAATCGGCGTATGTCTATGCTAGTGCGCCTACTCTCTGCTAAAACTCTATTCTTGAGAGCGCCGAGAGCGCGGACGAACGCGCAGTTCCCATTTAAGATACCAATGACAGTTCCGCAAACAGCTAAACAGAACCCCCATGGAGGTGCCACTACGTAAATACCGGCCAGATATGTAAGGTTGATCGAACTGGAAAATGACGACGTGATAGCGACACTACTTTTTCTCGCTCCATAGCTTTAATGCTGGCTCGTTTCTCAACATTTCGCGACGAGGAATACGTCCGCGAATCCAATATATGTATACGTCTCGAAGCTACACGCCCGAGTTTTCGAGGAAAGCGATGTCCGCGTCAGTGTTAAGCTTCGGCGAATTTAAGTGCTGGGTCCCCGTTCGCTGCGACTACATTCAAAACACGCCCCGATGCGGAAAATTTGAGAGGAATTTTTCGTACAGTTCTCCGTTTACTTTCTTTTCAACAAGCCATCAACATTATCTTCACAATCTAGGAACAGTACAAACTATAACACTACTCCCGTAGAAAGAGACACTTTCGGCAAACCTCGCAAAGCCGCCGTGGGCGGATGATAATGCCGTGGGATACATGCAGATCGATTCTCGGCAGCTGCATCTTCCCAACGGCGGCGGCAATTTCGGACGAGGAGCGCGATTTGGCGCGCCAGACTCACTGCTACATTCTTGGGCGCGCGAGAATGCTTCGCAGAAGCACCGACGTCTCCCGTTCCTCAACGATACAAACGCAACCTGCATCCGTAACTATCGTGAGCGAGATCCCTGAAATTTGGTGACTGCGTCTATCATTTTCCTTTTCTTTTTCTTGCAAAGCTTCCAGTATACCCGACTTCATTTTCTTCATCCCCGCCTTCATTTAGGCTTTTATTTTTTTGGATGCCAACCAAAAGACATTGGACACCTTTAGCATACCGTGTTACCGTTACCGGAATACCGGCAGCCCGCGCGCCGTCAGTGCGCACGCCAGAAGATCGCCTTGAGAGCACCAGACGGCGCCAGGTACCAAGAGCTGCGGAAAGCCTGCCGCATCGGGACCAATCAGCGCGTGCGCACTGGCGGTAGGCGGGCTCTCGGTACTCCGGCCTCGATAACACGGTACACAGTATGCTAAAGGTGTCTATTATTTCATTTCTCGTCGCAGGTATTTCTTTGTTTATCTATGTTCTTTAGTTTTCTTCTTTTTGGTGGGAAAAGAAGGGAGAGGGGACGCACTTGGCGACTTTTCTCAATTCTCTTAAATTTTAACCGCTCCAAAGTTCTGCCTCGACATATCTCATTCAACTTCATTTAGTTCACACTGCATCTTCATTTACGAACGTAATGCTTCCGTGCAGGCTTCAACATAAGCCTCGTTTCGCTGCGCTTAAAAAAATTTGCAAGCGCTTTTAACGTTAGTGTAAACATGTGCCGAAATTTCCATGCACAATAAAAAAACACATAGGAAAAAGGCAGGCCACAATCACCGCTAGCCAACACCTTATCCGTATAGCCCTAGATATATGAAGCTGAAAAAAAAACAGCTAAAGAAAATAGAAGCATAAAGGTTTGACGGATAGGAGATCAAGCACGCAAGCTTCCAAGAGAATTCTCAAGGAGAATAATGCCGCCATTAAAAAAAATAGAAAGGAGGAAGCGCGGTGAAGAGCAACAAGAGAGATAGAGAAACCACTGAAGAGGAAATTAAAGACAATAATTACGTGCGAACGATAACGCTGCCCTCTAAGATAATACACAGCCAATTTCTGCGTAATACTAAGACTACAACAACACATGACAAACACTCGATGTAAAGCCATGTAAGACCCTGTGCAAAGGGGCAACCAAGACCGGGTTGAAAGAGCGAGCGCCTGTGGTCGCGTCATGAGGCCACAACGGCGTATCTGTTGTAACATTTTCAGAATATTATTGTTGCGAAAGCTACATTGGCCACGAACTTGCGATTTCGCTGTGGAGCTGCTCAGAGGAGGCACAGACACCGACCTTGAGCCGTTGCCTAGCAACCACCGCAGCTGGCGGACGCCGCGCGCTCGCCGCGCCATCTGGCATGACGTCACACCGCGTGCTTCGCCGCCGTTTGGTATGACGTCACGCCGCTTGCCTCGTCGTTGCGTTGGCCTCCGCTCGCTTCGCCAGCTGTGTCCCATGCCTGATAACATGTCGGATTGAAAAGGAGAGCTCGCGTGCGCCGCAACCACAGTTGAGGCGGCAGTATGGACGTCGACAAGTCTGCGAAGCAGTAGGAGGCCTGCTGGAATCGACATCGGAACGAGATGAAGAGGAAACGAATCGCCCAGGAAACAGAAGAACAGCGCGCCGAACGACGGGCTAAACGCCGTGAATATGCCGCCTTAGCTTTCGCTACGTATATCCTGGCATAGCCCAGCTAAGCCACTGGCAATTTTATTACAGTACTTATTACTACAATGTACTGACAAAGAGAATCACTATGCTTGAACTTTGCACTGCATACTGGTAATGCCGCGAATTTCTAAACTGAATTCATACAGACAGTCGTCCTGCGTCATTTTTGCACTCTGCATTCGCGAGGAAATATGTTGCTGCTTTATTATTACGAAAAATTCGCCGTTTTAATGCCTGCAACGCAATATGGATGGTCTAGATGGTCGCCAAAATATTTAATGAGTGCTTATGCACTAATATCTTTGCTTGGACATCAAAACAAAGCTTAGCAAGCATTTCAAGATCATTAACCACCTTCCCGTAGGTATCGCATTCATATTAGATTCCACGCTTTTTAGACAATCATTATTCCCGCATTTTAGTGAAGCGACTTGTGCGTTCTTTTATTGCTGTTCAGTCGTTTTTTTATGTTTTATTCTTTCTACTGCGTCTTGAAGTTACGCGTTTTATTTTCGCGTTTTGTTCATTCTTTTCTTGCACTTTTACGCACAATGTTTGTATGTTTGCACTTTATATTTTGCCACTGTTATGTTGTATTTTGTTTTCTGTAATACAATCCCCTATCCAATGCTTCCGCGAATGTAGTTATTCGAAATAAACAAAAAAATGTACGTGTGTTATTCTTGCCACCTCTTTTGAGATTTGCGTAATTTCTACGAACGAAGCTTACTTTAATCCAGTGCTTACTCGTGATTTTCAACAGTGTCAATATATATATATATACACACACTTCACTTTAGCTGTACTGCCATTATTTGTTATTTGTCGTTCACCGATGTTGCTGGGCCTATAACCTCACTACTGGCTTTGGCAAACCAGTTTTCTTTTGCATTTGTTTGCAAGATGGTTTAAAATCATCATTATCAATACTAACAAAGTCACAAAACTCCACTATAACTTACATCGTGTGCAGTCAGAACCTGAAACACAGTGATCAGGATTGCCACAGTGGTACCCGCACATCGCATAACGACAGTCGCAGCCGCAATACGCATTTCTTTCAAGAGCAAACCGCAAAAACCGCCGTCGTCCGATATAATTACGGGCCCTGAGAAGTCACCCGGAAACTATTCCACTGCCACTTCCTTTCCCGCAGCGACCGCGACTCGCCACCTCGTTAGTCCACACTGCAACGCGCCGCAAATCCCCACGCGGCCGCCAAATGTGCCCCCGCTATCCCTCACACCACACGGAGGCGAACTGCCCTTCTTCACGCCAGCCCGCGCACTCAGCTACACTACCTAGGTGGCGGAGATTCCGGCGCGTATCGATTGGGCCAGGAAGTCTCGCCCCGGAAGTGGAACGGAGGAAGCCGGAAAAAAAGGATCACACCGCGAAAGAGGGAAGCGGCGGGCTACCGGGAAGCAGAGGAGCGCGCGGCGCGAGAGGGGGGGGGGGGGGGGGGGGGGGCAAGCGCAGGCAGCTCGGCAATGATCTATACGAGGGAGGCGGGATTCTCTTCGGAAGAGCTCCAGCTGCCCAGCTCGCGTTCCATTCGATCACCGCGCGGTACAGCGCCACGTCGCGGTGCCTGACAGCGGAAGAAGCCTTCCGGAAGAGCGAGGGGCCAAGGAAGCCCCAGGCGTGGCAGGGGGCTCAGGACTGGCGCACACCGCGCCTCGGTTCGTGACAAGGGCTTGGGCATACAATGCAGAGCTCGAGAAACGGTTTCCTGTCTTTTTTTTTTCAAGAACGATAAATACTATGTGAGGTTGCCTGCTCTGAATAAACACGCTCGCCTCGGGCATAATACGCCGTAACGAGAAACTGAACGTTAACCTGCCAGCCAATGAGAATGTCATCTAGGAAGGCCGCGGATTCGAAGTTTTCTTTAGAGAAGGCGCTGTCTGTAATCCCATGTGCTAAGTGTGTCGAATAGTGGCAGCCCATATGTGTAGCTGTTGCAGCACCACTTATACTGGGAAACAAATATTGGCGACAGTATTTTTTTCTTATTTCTTATTCACTTTGCCTTTCTTATATAAATGCAGCCAATGACAATATTGTGACACACTGTCAAGATGGCAATATGCACTGGTTTACACAGGGGAGACGAAGGGTTCAACACCTGTCTATTACCACTAAAGAAAAAAAAAAGCTCCATTTAAATTCTCTTCCGTACAAGGAAAGAATCAGTTCAATATAAACAGCACTCTCGAGGTCAGCCGCGCATCTTATCTGAAGCTGAGGACAGGCCACCTTTTCAAAGTGCAGAACACTCCATGATGAAAGGCTATGTACTGCCAGGCACAAGATTCTTCTCCCATTAAACTTTTAGCTCGAGATGCTAAGATGCATAGGCCTTGAACCCAGCACCCCAGGCTCAAAATTGTTTGTCTGCTGTGTCACAACACAGCGTCATTATCAATGATAAGGTATTTAAAAGCGAGAAAGACTGTTACTGAACAAAACATGTCCCTTTTGGGCACTTGATAAATAGAGTATGTCCAGGCTGCAAAGGCCTAAAGGTCAGTGTGGCCAGCTCCTTACTGCAGACACAGAATCTATGAAATGAAGTTCAGAACTCTTACGCATTTGAAGCAATGTAGAGAGGTAGGTGCCTCAATACGCACTGCATTAATGCAGTTTCAGAGCCATAGGTTCACATCAACCATAGTTCGTAATATCATCACTTCACCGCACTTGCCAGTATAGGGAACCCCACCCCCCTTTCCAACAAAGACACCCCTAAGACTATGTGTCAAAAAACTAATATTCAGAGGCTCATTCTCCTGAGTGAAAACAAGAAATAAATGACAACAAAACTGAGCTGTTATCCAGTAAAGCACAGTAGCATCAAACTTCAAAGAGTGAACATTGACAAGTGTATCGGTTTATGGTTTTGGGTTTAACGTCAATAAAGCAGTGTGGAGACTGTCACAGCAGGTCTTTGCACAGTCCCTTACATACACTCAAGCTAAATAAGCAGAAAGGAAGGGAAGCACACGACGTGCCATGTAGACAATCTACCCTTAACCAACTTTCCCAATACATTCAGAATCATGTGCAAACAAAAGAATGCACTCAATTTGACTTCTTCTTTCATCAAAATGAAAGTTAAACATTTCACAGAGTTTCTAGTGCAGCCATGATAAGTCCACATGACTGCAAGTCCGAATGACATGTGCAGAAGTAACATACCATTTCGGTACATCAATGTTAGTACAGTGCTAGTCAGACATCTCCACCTCAGGAATATTACCTTTAAACAACTCTTGAATCTATTGACAGCCAAAAGCTCTAGTTCTATGATATGCACACGTGAACTCAGTGCTGTCAGAGCTGTCGTATGTGTCACCTTATAACAGGTTATGACAGTCACGTGAAAACATCAGTGACAGTCTTTCCCCTCGATAACATGGGTGGTGGACCAAAGTGCATCATAAAGTGGATTAAAGTTTCTTCTTTGAAAAAGATCTGCAAAAGCTATGAACATATCCCCTTGCAGTCAAAAAAAGAGCTGTGATCAAAAGGCTCATGAGTCACTAGCCGTTCCAAAGTAAGCATGCCCCATACACATTGTACCACAAGGAGTAGCACACCTGCCACTCCAGGGTGCATTCAGGAAACATGTCGGCTGCCCGTAAATAATCACAGGCAATTAATACTTCACAAATTCAAATTTTTTATGCTCCAGCTCAGCCTCTTATCCCACTTCAGTTTTTGAGACCATTTTTTTTTTTTTCAATTTAAGAAACCTTCCAGCTGATCAACAGCACTGCACACTTTCATGAACAACCGAATAAATTATTCTCATTCCGAAACATGTTAGGACTGAAATGTGTTCGGGAGCAATAGATGAAAAGGCGAGAAAATGGCAAACAGGAAAAGGACATTGCCACTGATGCAACTAAATTCATTGAAAATTCATGCAACTAAATTCCATTCAAATGCAAAAAAAAAATAACAATATGGGTATGTGTACACAGCATTTCTCACAAAAAAGAACAGCATTATTATACAAAAAAATCTAACATGAAACAGCACTCAACCACATAGAAATTGTGAAATGGCGAAGTAACTCTACATTCAAACCTTTTAGCTTAGACCTAAACCGTTCGATCTTCAAAAAAATACAAGGAGCAGAAGTAAAGAAAAAAAAACAGAGCATCCAAGAACTGTTTATTTTTTCCAAAGAATACCTGATAAAGAAAATGAAAAGTAAAGCAAAAGATACAGCCATTAAGTCACTACCACTTAAGCAAAACAATTAAATCCCCTAAAGGAAATCTCAAATATACAAGTTGATCAAAATTAAGCTTCACGGATTTCTTAGAATTACGCACTGAAAGATGCATGAAATGTGCACATAAGCTATGCACCAGGCGGACATAAAGTGAGATGATAACAGCAAAACAATTAAATCCCCTAAAGCAAATCTCAAATATGCAAGGTGATGAAAATTGCACAGGAATGCAGTGAAAAAATGCATTTGGCTAAGTGAGGGTAGTTTTCTTTTGTGGTTTAGTGCTTTATAGTGCAAAGTAGCACAATCGACATGCCGCACCATTTTCCATATTGCATGAATGACTTAGATGTAAACTCCCTTTGTAGCTTGTGCCACGCAGAAAGCCACATTCAGCAGCTGTCAGCCCAGTGAGTGCTAATATATAGTAGAAGCCAACAGCCACAGAAACCAAGGGGCACAGGGGATATATTTTTTATTTATTTATTTATTTAATTTGTGGTGTTGATCAATTTAGAATATTACTTAATTTGTCATCGCTTAAAGCTAATTGATTAGAAAAGCAGAAGAAAAAACAACCACCTGCCGCCGGTGGGATCCGAACCCACGACCTCCGAATTCGGAGGTCGTGGGTTCGGATCCCACCGGCGGCATGTGGTTGTTTTTTCTCCTGCTTTTCTAATCAATTTTCTTTAAGCGATAACATATTCAGTAATATTCTAAAATTGATCAACACTACAAAATAAATATATTAATTAAAAAAAAATCCCCTGTGCCCCTTGGTTTCTGTGGCTGTTGGCTTCTGTCATATTTACAACGAGCCCCTCATTCCCCTTCCCTTGTTTGCCTAGTATATAGTAGCAATTCATGAGATGTGAACAGTCTTTGTAGTCGTTAGGTCATTTAGCCATGAGACTCCTTCGAGCATATCATAGACCACTAGGCACGTCAACCTACATCCCATTATTTCAAGTACAATGACGTTCACGGTAAAGGGCGTGTAACTACCAAAATCAGGTCTAATTTCAACTTCTCTGGCGACCAGTATGCAGAGAAGCTAACCTTAATCAGAGCATTTTTATTTTTTATTTCTTTTCTTCGTGATTCGTTATTATGGACGACTAGCTTTATGGACAGTTTTGCTCAGGAACTAAGGTGTCCCCATTAACAAGGCACAACTGTATTGACAATAATAATAATATCTGGTCAGATATGTGTAATTGAATGCAATTAAGAAATAGGTCAACAAATGAGATAAAAATGGATTTTGAATATGTATTTAAAAGTATAGAAATTGCACAAGCCAAATCTAATGCCCAGAACGATGGACTCCAGAATTCGCCTCTCTATGCAGTAGCCAGAGTAATCAGAACATCAATGAGAGAGGCAGTAGATCAGAGCAATGGGACATTCACAGCAATGGGACATTGTTCCTGTGAACAACCACTAGGTTCAGTGACGACAGAATAACTGGGGGCAAGTGCACGATGACGTCCTTCGATTAGAGCGGAAAAGCAGAGAGGTTGCTCGGACAACATTCAAAATCATATTAAAATATGTTCCACTCAATGCCTGCCACTAAAAGTTGTCCATGGCATCTCCTTATGATCACGAAACGAAATGTATCATTTGCGTTCAAAATTCTGCGTCTGTACCCCTCTAGGCAGGCTGTCACTGCAGCCATTCCTTAACAAGGAATCAACTCAGTAGTGGAGGATTTTGCCAAAGATGTTTATTCACATTGTTGGGCTCTACTTCAGCCATTGAATCCTTGACACAAGCCTAGTTTGAAGCAAGGCTTTACTAAAATTGCAGGACCAGTACGACTTGCCCATTGTTTTCCTACCAGTTTATTTTTATGCATTACACAAACCGATCTCATGCATCAATTTTAACATTATAAACACAGACAGCAGCAGGAGTGCTAAAGGGGGTGAGCAGCACGGAAGTCTTTTTTGCATAATGTTTTTCGTGAACTATGTCGAAAAAGAAAGGAGGTGAATGCTGTAGTCATGCCAAAAATTTCCCACTCGAAGGGAGCAAACACCCAACCCCAGGCCCCAATAAAACTGTATTTGGACGGTAGCATAACTAGCAAAATTGAACTGTTTAGCAATCTGCACGACTTATCATGGTTATAACTGAGGAGTTCTTCAGCACCTTCATAAAACAAAAGTTAAGCATGAAGCACACGTAATTGGCAGAATGAACCACCCACGTCAGCCTTGCACAGAGTGATGGACCGATGCACTACCCCACAAACAAAGCCATATCTCAGCACAGCTACTAGCATCTACAAGCACTGCTTACAAGGCCACAGAACCACATGAACCTACAAGTCAGATAAGCAAAAGCGCTCTACCCGGAAACCGTGGGCTGCTGTCTATTTTCAGATTTGAAGGACTAAAGACAGGAAATTTTTGCTGCACATTTTCTTTTTTGGAATGATGTGCGACACATTAGTATACATGGCTCAGCATGTGGTATTTGCTGACAAGGACTAAATAATTATTAACTGAATTTCTTCTGTACCACTGTATAGGTTGCAGTTCAGGTTAATGATGGCTGCGACGTCAAAGTTATAATGCTTGAAAAACATTGCAATTTACCTGATACTTATTCATTCGTTGCCATTCCATCTCTCTAGGTAGGCTGGTGTAAACAATGGAAGTTAAAGAATAAGGCAGGGATCATATGTCAATGTTTTTCATTGTTACCTGAACTGTTTCACGTTACCTGAATTGAACTATGTAGTCAGAGCAATCGTTCGGCCATTCAAACAGCAACCAAACAGCATTACAGACGAAATTAAACTTAATGACTGTTTAGCGGTCATAGCCGAATATCAGGTGGTGATATATACTATTAATGTCTTATGCATGATTACAAAGAGGAAAATGATAAATCAAGAATTTGGAGTCTGTACTACTTAGTTGCCTGTGTACACTGTTCACACACTCTACAGAAAGGTAATGTAGATGGTACATGCAGAAACACACAATAACTACTCTCTAAAATGTCTCTGCAATAATTCTGAAAGACAAAATTTGTAAAAAAAAATTATAATAAGGAATGAAGTGTTTCGCCAGGTTAGAAATAGCAAACACATTTCATAATCTATACGCCAAAGAAATGCATGCCCGGTGCATGCCCGGTTGTGCATGCCCGGTGTACAACGACGAAACCTGGTACAGCAAAGAAAGGCTGTATATTGAACGAAAAGTGGCACGTGGAGTTTAAAGTCTCAAAGTGACGCGCAAGCTATGAGGGGCACTAAAGTGGATGATGCCAGATTAATTTAGACCATCTGGGGTCCTTTAACGTGCGCTCACGTCGCACAGCACATGGGCGCATTTGTGCTTCAGCTCCACTGAAATGTGAAAACTCAATCCCGCAACCTTGGGACCAGCAGCTGAGCTCCAAAGCCACTGAGCTACCACGACAGGTCTTGGATAAAAAGGGTGAGGCATGAAAAACTTTCACAGAAGCACTACACGAGCTTAATAAAGCTGGCATGAGAACACAGACCACACAGGCACATCTTTTCTTTCATCCATCATATATATGCCCACTTTATGCTCTGAGGTAATAAAAATTTGTGAAAAAAAAAGATTCAAACTCACCAAGTTAGATGATGGAAGATCCTGATGAAGTAGTATGCATAAGGCAAATGAAAAAAAAAGAAGCAAGATAAGTAACTTTTACTGCAAACACACATTAATCAATCAAATCATTTTTCTTTTTACAGAGGGAACCGCCACAAAAGGGAAGCAGCTTGATGTGGCCTGCTATTTCAAGAACAAAAGGTTTTTTATGCAACAAGGATCGAGATTATCAGATGCAAAGTTTACACATAAATGAATTACACTGAGAGATGACAGAAAATACATGAACACAAGCATACAAACACACACACTATAGAACCAACAAAGGTGAAAATGCAGTTCAGAAATAAAAGATTAAAAATATATTTACATAAAGAAAGCATACATGGCCAAACAAAACAAATTACAAACTACTTTGTGATAATTTTACATCTGTGAATATTTTGTGACTTCTGACAGTTTTAAAACCTTAAGTGGGCACAAGCCATCCGCTTGTAAGGCAAATATTATAACAGCCCGATTTTTCTTTTAGCATTACTAAGTCACTCTCAAGCAAGTTATACTTTATAGCCAGATAAAATTACCATGCTAAATGTTAGGTATGGAAGTTGTGCAGCTTAATTACACAGTAATGATTACACACTAATGAAACAGGTTCTACAATGTGGCAATAAAATAGAACAGTCACAATTATATTAATGTTCTTCCTTTAAAACAACTTATTCTAGTTCCTCTTAACTGAAGTTCCCCACAGCATGCATGCACAAATAAACAGAAGTGGAAGCTAAGAAATCACGCAACTATTTTATGCGCTCTAGTAGCATAAACATTTTTTCCTTTAATTGGCCCACTGCTTTAAAGTTTGTCATGGTCATTCGTTATACGCCATTCCAAAGTCAAACTGCTCATGCAGTAAACTCCTAAATCTTTAGATAACTTCCCAATTTCTACACTCTTGGCACCAAGGGTCCCTTTAGGCAGAACAAGTTTTATTCTCAAGCTAGAAAAGCAGCACCTTTGTCTTACTGAAATTTATTGTTATGGAATTCGCATTCGCCAAAGCTAAAATGAGGGCCAGAGTTTCTTCACATACTGTTTCATTTTCTTTGTCATTATATCCTGGAATTGGAAGAGTGTCCTTGCCTGTGGCAATATTTGTAGCCTTACTATTATACAAGGGAGCACATTGTTGGGCGAGTCGGTCGTACATACATACTTAAAGAAGGGAATTGCGCTAAAAAGACACGGACGAGAAAGGACATGGACGGGCGCAATTGATGTCGCCCGTCCATGTCATTTCTCGTCCGTGTCTTTTTAGCGCAATTCCCTTCTTTAAGCACTATTATACTTCCCAAAACGCATAACCTAGACCAGACATGTGAAACATGCACATTTTGTTGCAAGCACAGGTTTTCTAATATGAATAATAATACTCCGTCGCAGCCCGCTAGCCACGGCAGAGATTGAAACAACACAGAATTGCTCTGCGCGACAACCTCTCATGGTTGCCGAAAAAAGAAGCAAAATGAAAATATAATTGCTTTACTGAGACCACGCACAAAGGTTCACCGCTAAAGGCTCGATATATTACGTTGTATGGGCCCTCACAGGAAGTCGTTCTTCAGGTGCACAAACTGAGACGACACAACAGCTGGAGCGTAGTTAGACCACAACAAACACTACCAGTACACCTGTGTAAACCAGTAATACAACAACGGGTTTTAAAATTTCACGATGCAAAACGATGCGCTTTCACGAGTCCTTCAGCTATCGATCGACGAACATCAGCCCGCACACAGCCATTTCACACCGCAGTAGCGACTCGATGACCAGACAGGAAAGAGTTAGTTAACCGACCACTTCCTGCGTGAGTTATTCAAATGTAGCGCCAATACAAGTGCTATCAACGCGCTCCATTCATCCATTCAAACCAGCTATCTGCTCGCCGAAACCAACCTCGCCTACCGCACACGCTCGGCACACATCTCCCGAGAAACCCCTCCCTGTCAATGAATGCGGCAGTTTCGTCCAGAAAAGTGTCGCCCGAATGTTCACCACTATACCTTGCTCTCGCTGAAACGTTGTGACGACCGTAAACAGGCCTTAGAGGAAGAAGAAGCACAGGCGAAAGCGAAAATCACGCACAAGCTGCACTGCAACACTCACACGCAAAGCGCCATATTGGAGACTGCTGCTATGTTTACATCCGGACAAAGGTGGCGCCATCTGACACCAAAAGAAACAGGTATTAGTGTTTCGGTTTCAGTTTCGGTTTCAGTTTCGGTTTCGAGCCTTCTACATATATGTTTTGGATTCATAGTATAGTATATGCTGTACCATGAAGCAATATGCGATTACCCGTGAATACCTTGTGGACTTTGTGGTGTTTTAACAATAGCAAAACTGCAGACAGCTGCATAAGTGTGAGCGCTGCAGTATGACACTACAGTCGTATTCCTTTTCTATACCTTTAATTGTTATCTAAGGCCAAACGTCACAGTCTTATATTTTGTTTCAGACTGCCGCCTGCTCGCGCCAGAGCTTTTGCAAATTTCTGTCGTACAGTGCGCATGGTATAGACATCTTCCGATTTAGGAGTACTACTAAAGAGCTCTAGCTCAGCTATGTGCACTACCCACTTTCCGGCTGCGGTACCCAGAAGTAGAGTTTGAACGTTCGAAAGCTTCCTCTGCACTGGTCTGCCTGCGGTCGCTACCATTTTCCCAGACGCCGACGCTGAAAATACTGGAAAAAGTCGGCAATCCTTGAATCTTACGAAAGTACAGAGGAGTTTTCAATTTTTTTTTTTTTTTAGAAGTGAATTAATGTGGACATGTGGAGATCGCGGCTATTGTTCCCACTGGGGGCGTGTTATCTTTCCTGCTAACTTCTGTCAAAATGCTTCATAACTAAATGATTACCAGATTATGGTCATTCTCTTCATAAATAACTTGAACGCCTATACATTCTTTATCTGGGAACTAACAAGTCATTGCTCTCCTCTATTTTTTCTTGCTGATAGCGTAGATCGCGGGTTCTCAGTTGTGAGGTGTCGGTGCATTAGATAGCGTATTAGAGTTCTCGCATTGCTACCAGTTTTCCCGCGTCAACAGCGATCCACATGTCATCATAATCATCATCATCAGCCTGCCTACGCCCACTGCAGGACAAAGGCCTCTCCCATATCTCTCCAATTAACCCTCTCCTCCGTGTCACCTGCAATCTAACACAATGTACCACGTCCAGCGTTATGTTTGGACGTTGGCCACCGTGCACTCTAACATTAGACTACCCTTAGCTGCAATATCTATATTTTTTTTTAAATCGGGAGGGGTTACCGTAATCACTGTAGCTTATTCGGCCCAACACAACATGCAGAGGTCGTGGATTTGATCCCCACTACTAACTGGTAACTTTTCTTCCACACTCAGCCAAGCTACCTCTTGTCCTATATTGCCTAATACATTTCTCTTTCTCTCTAAATAAATATAAAAAACACTTAATAAAGGTCATTATTGATTTCTCCGTTAAAGACAGTTGGCTAGATATAACAAAGGATGTTGACAATAATAAATAGCCCCTCGCTGTCACTCCTATTTCTCTCGGCATACACCTGAATCACATTATCTCGGAGTTTGGAAAACTGACCCGACAAATATTTACTGGTACTACAGCACGCGCACGCAGCTGCAGGCAGCAATTGACGCACGATACATTGGAACGAAGGTACAAATATAGGAGCTAAAACAGAGGAATTTTTGAGCTAATCGCTCCAATATTAAAGAAGCGCAGCTTGTTGGGCCAGTTGGTGCATGGTAAGTGGAAAACCAGCGGAAAGGACGCCTTCACAAGCAGGAGAAGTACACAGGACAACGCTAGAAACCAAACAAACTAATGACGTCCTGCGGCGGAAGGTCGTTTTTATGCAGTGGGAATAAAACCGGGCTTTGCAGGAGAGGTAGGCGATGGTGCTGACGCAGAAGGTAGCCTGGTCTGAAGGAGGCTGAACATGTGGAAAGATGCCCAGAAAGGAAGCATAGTATTGAAGAAGCGTAGCTTGTTGGGCCAGTTGGTGCATGTTAAGTGGTTTGGTTTGGTTTGGTTTCGTGGGGTTTAACGTCCCAAAGCGACTAAGGCTATGAGAGACGCCGTAGTGAAGGGCTCCGGAAATTTCGACCACCTGGGGTTCTTTAACGTGCACTGAGATCGCACAGTACACGGGCCTCTAGAATTTCTCCTCCAAAGAAATTCTAGCCGCCGCGACCGGGATCGAACCCGCGTCTTTTGGGTCAGCAGCCGAGCACCATAGCCACTGAGCCACCGCGGCGGCCCATGGTAAGTGGTAATCGCTCTAAATTCCTAGCGACAGTAGGAAGAAGGGCAGCAGACAAGACAAAGCGCATCAAAGCTTGACAGGTACTGATGCCAGCTTCGGTGCTCAGCCTGTTTTGTTTCATTTCACTTTGCAAGTCTTCATTGAATGCACCATTTTCGCGGCCTTTCAAGTAAATTAAATAATTAAGAACAGTGCGAATTTCATCTCACTTCAGTTTGGTTTGGTTTATTGGGGTTTAACGTCCCAAAGCGACTAAGGCTATGAGGGACGCCGTAGTGGAGGGCTCCGGAAATTTCGACCACCTGGGGTTCTTTAATGTGCACTGACATCGCACAGTACACGGGCCTCTAGAATTTCGCCTAGAGGCCCGTGTACTGTGCGATGTCAGTGCACGTTATCTCGCTTCAGTTTGAGGAATCCTGCAGCTCTAGTCCAAGAGGAGTTCGTTCTGTAAGTCAGCCTCGCGCTCATCTAGGTACGTCGTAGTTTTTTTTTTCAAAACGGACTTCAAGTGTCTGCTATACTACGAAAGAAAGAAGAAAGAAAGAAAGAAAGAAGGAAAGGAAGAAAGGAAGAAGGAAAGAAAGGAAGAAAGAAGGAAAGAGAGAAAGAAAGAAAGAAGGAAAGAAAGGAAGAAAGAAGGAAAGAGAGAAAGAAAGAAAGAAGGAAAGAGAGAAAGAAAGAAAGAAAGAAAGAGAGAAAGAAAGAAATAAATAAATAAAGAAAGAAACAAAGAAAGAAAGAAAGAAAGAAAGAAAGAAAGAAAGAAAGAAGGAAAGAAAGACTTTCTCTCTTTCCTTCCTTCTTTCTGTCTTTCTCTTTGCGAACGCGGCCGCCTCTTCTGAATACTTCGTTGTTGAGCTCCAAATATCCCTGCGCATGCCGTAACTCCAGAGTGTAGTGTAACCCGCGATTATATTCTTTCCAAACCATACTTCGAGGGTGTTCTATTTCCTAATCTTTTTCTCGACAAAGTTTGCGCAAACAGGTGTCTTAACTGTACTGCACTCGGGAATGAATTGAAGCAAAAAAGACTGGTGGCCACGAAGGTCTTACCGCGGATCTCGCAAACAGTCCGGTAAGAATTTATTTTAAGACCTGCCAAGCAGTAAGGCGGAACGGAATAATGCCTGGAAACTGAGAGTGCTTCAAAAAAGAATGAACCCGGAATCTTTCCGCGCACACCAGCGTGGGATTTGCCTTCCCGCGATAGATACTATATAAGACAGGCCGGCCTGCGCAACCACCGCTGTCGTGTTGTGCACTGACGTACACCATTTTACTCTTTCTTTTTAAATCTGTCCAATCCACCGGCTTTGCAACGGCCGTGTTTGCATCAGGGCGCAGTTAATAACGAGCTCCCCGAGACAACGCTATTTGCCCAGAACCCCGGAATAACTTGCGCCGCTCGGGGGGCGAGGTTCGCAAGCTTATACATCGCGTTTCACGTTGTTTGCGCAAACCGGCGTTGGGTTCAGGCAGCGAAGATCTAGGCAGAAACAAGGATGAGAAAGCTTTTCCTACGGGCCTCATCCGCATTTTAATTGGTACGCAAAAAACCAAATAACAAACCTGCAACATCCTGCAAACATCAAGCGAAGCAAGTGCGATACGTCAGGCTTTTTGATTACACTGGCAAGGAAAGTTTTGTACAGCCTTCAGGCTTGATTGAATACGTACGGAGGGAGTGAAAAAGGGGAAGGCGGGTCGGTCTAAATTGCTAAGCAGGCTTTCGCGTTATAAAACAGATGCGAACGCAGAAGGCTGCGCGCGCCTAGTGAAAGCTTCCTCAGAAATGGCGAATGAGAACACGTGGGCATGCCGGTGCATAAAAAGTTGGGTGGAAGAGGTTACAATCTTAAGCTACAGGGATTAACGTGAGGTCGTAACAAGCGAGCAAGAGATCTAAGAAGAGAAATTTGGCTGCAGCCCTTATTGCAGAGTGAAAGCGGCGATCCCGGGAAGCAAGGCGGTTTAAATTGATTACGCGGTGTAGAAAGTAAGGGAATAATTAATGCAACCAAGAAAACAGGGCGCAGCAAGTTGAAACACCTTGCCGCAAACTTTCTGATCTGCTTAGCGCTGCTTGTTTCATAGACCAATTTAATGAGCTCATTAGTTTATACTTAGAGGGAACACGTTGGTAACTGCACCAACAAAGCCCTTGTGCTTCAAGCAGAAATGAATAAGCTAATAATTTAATCCTACTTGATACAAACTAGTAAAGAAATTAAACAACTGGACCGCACACCGCCATTATCAGCTTAGGTAGATAGATTGGATAGGCCAGGCACATGGATGGTTCAAACGTATTTCGGAATATAATTTATTCATTACCACCGGTGGCATTGCCTGCCATCGCAGGACAGTGGCGCATCGCTTAACTACCGCGCCAGGAGGGGTATGAGGACTCTCAGGGATCTATGAATGTAAAGTAGAGAATGACGTGAGCTTAAGTGCCGCCTCATTTTTTCTTTTTTTGCCACGCACTTGTTGAAGAAAAATCGCTAAAATGATATTCCATTCCAATATTTCGCGCGTCCGGAAGCGTCATATATGTTCATGATTGCCAAGAGAGTAGATATGGCAGGTGCCTTTTCTTATCTTCGCTTATAATATATCAGATTCAATGCATACCTTTATTTGCTTATCTACTTACAGTTAGTGCAGGACGTTAGTGCTGAGTACAACGAAATAAACTACAGCTGTAGTGAGTAACGGCACCAGTGCCACAATGTATGCACCCTGGGAACAGCGAAAACAGAGTGGATATGCACTCGAACCGCAGTGACCACCATTTTCTGGCGTCCATGGAACAGGGTGAAAAGTTGCCGCGCGGGTCTAATCGATTACCTCCACTTACTCAGGTCCGCAACACTGCAGTTGCTCAATGTACGCCAAAATGGCGTCCGTGACGTCATATTAATGTCCCTTATAGCGCAGTTTTTGCATGCCTTATCACGCTGTGCTGCATATTGCATAACATGTTAATAAATGTATTATGTAGCGCATTATGTAGCGTATTTAATTTAGGTGGAAAATATGGGTTCGACGTGTTCAGCCCCTGGCCGTAGAAACAAGCCGCTGTGAAGTATAATAACCTGGCAACTGTGGCTTCAGCGTAAAATATTATTTTTGAGAAGCGCGGACAGTCACTCGTTCTGACTGGTCGAAGTCCTCTTCCCCTATGAATGTCAGTGATGCCACTCAATTTCTCCTTCGTGTCTTAAGGACGTGACGTAAGCGCCGCAGGGGCAGAAAAAGACAGAAAAAAAAAGTCCGGCTTAGGAAAGAATAGGCGACGGAGATTCTTCCGCCTCGGCGTGAAACTCGAGCTTAGAATGGGAAAGCGCTAAATAGTGCCCACGGAGAGCTTATCACTATCTAAACACGAGCGTTTCTGGCCAGAAAAAAAAAAAAAGTCGAAATAGGCAGGCTGCCCATTCTCGTAGAACAGCAGCATTCTTGCGTAACGGCCGCCGCGGTGGCCAGTGGTTATGGTGCTCGGCTGCTGACCCGAAAGACGCGGGTTCGATCCCGGCCGCGGCGGCTGGAATTTCTTTGGAGGAGAAATTCTAGAGGCCCGTGTACTGTGCGATGTCAGTGCACGTTAAAGAACCCCAGGTGGTCGAAATTTCCGGAGCCCTCCACTACGGCGTCTCTCATAGCCCGAGTCACTTTGGGACGTTAAACCCCATAAACCAAACCAAACCATTCTTGCGTAACGACGTTTACAACTATACTATCTTACAGGAACGCTGACTCGATACGAACAAACAAGGAGACTAATCACCACTTCCGGATTCGGGACATGCATGCCATTTGCTTTTACTATTTATGTTTTTTTCTTGTTTTCATCAGTTATATGATGCGATTGCTTAATGTGAAAGGGGTAACAAAACTCATGCATTTTGCGCTTCGTATGTTATTATTTCCAAGAAGCATGCGAAGCATTCACCAACGCGTGTGTATTTAGCTAGTTATTATGCCGCCGCGGTGGCTCAGTGGTTATGGTGCTCGGCTGCTGACCCGAAAGACGCGGGTTCGATCCCGGCCGCGGCGGCTGGAATTTCTTTGGAGGAGAAATTCTAGAGGCCCGTGTACTGTGCGATGTCAGTGCACGTTAAAGAACCCCAGGTGGTCGAAATTTCCGGAGCCCTCCACTACGGCGTCTCTTATAGACCCGCCAGGACAGCAGCTTGGGCATGTTGGTTATTCATTCTTGATGGAACAGCGCAAAACATCGGGACAAGAGACAAGCGCTGACTTACAACTGGTTTTTATTTCGAAGAAACATTGCTTCTTATACCTTCTTCACCCTCTCAAAAAGCACATGCGTCGCAACCATATCGTTCAAGCGTCCACAAAAAAGCATAAGACAAATAATCACAGATACTTATAATCACATTTTTAACATGTCAAATTCTTTCTTAGTCAAAGCTACAGACGGCGTGCTGATACAATCGTCGCGCAGACTCGCTATCGAAGCTGCCTCGATTATTTCCCGGACTAACTGGTCTTTGTGATTAGCCAAAGCTTTGCATTTTTGGAAAACCGGTGCACAACTAGTTGAAGGGCAATCTCTGCAATGGATTCCCAGGTTCCTGCAAGCTTGCTCGAAATTATTTTTGTGTTCTAGCAGCCTTTCATTCATGCACCTGCCAGTCTGCCCAATGTACTGTTTACCGCAAGTCACTGGCAACGAATAAACAAGGCCTTCGGTGCACTCCACAAAGGGGGTTCGATGCTTTATCGTGCATCCCTGCTTCTTTTTGGTCGTCATTATTCGCAGATCACCGCAGCAATGCAGTTGCACTATAACATGATAAGACGCTTTGTGGATCACAGGAATTGCCAGTTAAAAGAAGCATCTAATAATAATGTTGTTCCGGTAGCGTCGCACCACTCACCAATGCCGCTGTCAGCGCCCCCTGTTCAGTGATGGTAACCACACTGTCAGCACTATCTCCAGAGAAGGCGCTACCCCATCCTCGCTCCTGCCCGCCAGCTCTCACCATTGTTAACTGCCTTTGCGTTATGGTGTCGAATACAGAAACTCAAAAACGGGGGAGGGGGTGCGGGTACCATAGAGTTTCTTACTATTACCTACCTAGAGGGAAAGCTGGCGGCGCTGCACTTTAGCCACCATGGACGCTCAAAGCATCATGGGGCGGTGAGCTACTTGTTGCGGGACAGTCGTAATTTTTCGGGAACACGGAGTGGCACTACTAAAACGTTTCACTCCGAAAACGCCGTTCGTGTGTGCGCAGACGACTTTCGCGCGAACGCAGTGTGCAAAACCCGTAGTAGTGAAAACGCGACGACACACGACGCCAATAAAAGGTTTCACTTTTCTGAAATGCCATTAAAAACCTCTTATAGTGTTTAAGCAACAACATTTTTTTTGAAAACATATTTACTTTTAAAAGTACGCCTGTTAATTACGAAATATTATTTTTTGTAGTGTTCATTACTTGGCCAATAGGAGAGCTAGCCATCCCTTACTTTGGGCGAACTTTGCACTTAAATGCTTTTCTGCTCGTTTGTTGCAATTTACAGACAGGATATTGAACGTTAGGACATTCTTGATTATCGAATAGCGTTTATTTTTGCATTATTTTCTGGCCAAAAGTTGAAGTTCTGCAGTCGGTAGCTCACCGCCCCATGATGCTTTGAGCGCCCATAGTGGCTGAAGTGGTCTCGAGGGATCTCCATGCAAACTCACATAGACGGGCTGCCAGCTTTCCCTCTAGGCAATAGTAAGAAACTCTAGGGGGGGGGGGGGGGGGGGTACAGATGCTACTTTTGCATTCCATGTCTGGAGGGTGCGCCACATAGGGCAGTTTATTTGGCTGAAGGGCTCACAAGGGTGCGGTATACAGGTTGAATATCATAACAGCCCAAGCTCAAAGAAGGAAGCTTGAGGCTTCCGTAATGCCATACTCTCAGCATCCAGTTACAGAGGGCCCACCTCGAATGCTCGGTAAGCTCCACATTTTTTCCTGATTATGCGCACCCAAGCACAGTTTTAGAAGAGGCACACCAACGCGCTTTTTAGCGCGCCACGTTTTTCTTCGCATTTTGAAGGCATCACAAAACAAGCGTCTCAGTTTCACGCTACTGACGTCGAAATTGCCTCGAAGTCAAACTTCATGGAGGGAAACGTGACGCATGCGACTGCCACATGAGGCGCTGGGGCAGCTCTGTGTTGGTGAAGCTGACCCTCCACCCCTGTCCGATTGGTGGCAGTCCTGACAGATGGAGCTGCTGTAGAGCAAGGGAAAGAGGCTGGGAAGCCGCGGCCACTCGCGAGCTGAGGTTACCTGTGGCACATTTTTGTAGTGCCCCGCATCTTCCGTCTAGACTTCATTTCGGTGCAACATATTCTCGACTTCTTTTTTATGCACATTTTTCTTCTAAGTTTGCGTGCATTCAGGGGAGAAGCGAAACGGGAAGCGAGCTGCGCTCAAGCGACAGGCATACACGAAACACGTGAAACAAACAAACAAACAAACAAACAAACAAACGAAGATGTGCAAATAAACTAACAATTAAGCAAACAAATAATCAACCAATCAATCAATTAATCAATCAATCAATCAATCAATCAATCAAAACTTCAGTGATGGCGGTGTATTGTGTTACAGGGCAGTAAACTGAAGTTGGTGAATTCGAAGTTCGAGTCCCCTGTGCATGGTTGTCTGGTCCTCTGTCGCACTGCGCGCCTCGTTTTACAACGGTAGCAGTGTGAAGGACTTTGTCCTGGGTTTATATAAAACGTACTTTGTCGCCATTTTATGACATTTTCTATCTGTTTGCATGTCGCATGTAAAAACACCCCTGCGATGAAACTTAGTGTGTGCCATAGCAACAGCCTACGCCGGTGTTTCTATAGTGACCAGAAGTTTAGACCTTTAAGAAAAGTTGCTGAAACATGTTTTAAGAGGATTTTTTGAATGAAGGGGCGCTGTACGCAGGCAAGAGCGTTACTCTGGTAACTGTGAAAGTTAATAAAATCCGCCCTAACTATTAACTGATCAAAGCGGACTTAGTGCTAACCTATGCAAAGATGGGCAAACATTTCAAACCGGTATTTTCTGGCAACAATAACTTTTTTATATTGAGCTCAAGACATAATTCAAGGCATTTGCTGCTGCCATCTGGTGAAACTAAGTGCTGGCCTCAAAATATGCGGTGCTATTATTCATCCAGAACTATGAAGGAGGAGCTGTCAGTTCCTTCTCAACTCGCCTCTCACCGCCTCTCGCAATGAAGGGTGGCCAGAAATTACATGCTGCTAAGAAAACAGACAAGGAAGATTGCGTCCAGCAAAAAAAAAAGCAAGAAACTACAGCGAAGCGAGCTTCAAGCCACATGAGTTGCGCGGAATTTGTCATCGATATCCTTAACGAGTTGCGCCAGGTCCATTAGTCAGACATGTTAGCAAGCGAGTAGAAATCTAAAATATTAACAAAAAAAAGAAATACTAAGGGTGCTTTGGGCGCGCTGTAAGAGATGGCAGGACATGCAACCATCTCGACAAAGAGACGAGGTGAGTGGAATTTCGGAAAACTTTCTCTCCATATTGACTAGGTACACATGCATGCCGCTCGCTTCCTCTGTCACGCCACTCCGTGTCATTAAGGAAGCCTTTGACGCATAAACCGTGTTACGACGCCCTCTGCGCTAATGGTATTGCTTAAAGAGTATTCAAACACCCTTCGCGTTCGAACAAACGGCGCTCATTTTCACCCTGTTGTCTTTGGCAGGGCGCCTCTCTCCTGCTCCATACATGTCCGACCCTACGCCAAAGAAGGCGAAAATGCGAATGAGACACCCTAATTAGGGCGATAGGTAGGGAAACACAAGTGCCGGCTGAGCCGTATAAGAATCCCTAATGGGCGAATAAGAATGGAAAACATTTCGGGGAAGCAAGCGGACGTCCAATGGCCATGAGACGGCGCGATCGATGATGGCAGGTCCCAGCAGAGTCGCCAGCAGGACTTAATGGATGGGGGCACAATCAATTTTCGCGGAACAGCCACCGGCGTCCGTCGTGCCGCGAGGGCTGGTATACGTCTTCAAGACGTCTCGTTCGACGAACAGTGTCGCTATACACGGCCCGTGTTTCCCGTTTAACGGACAAACTTGCATTATGCAAGCGTCAGCAGGCAGCGCCTGCTAGGTATAAGGACTAGCTCGATTGGTGCCCCTGAGGCATAGACGTGGCGCTTCCCGACTCACGCATCTCTGGTACGTGGAAATACATCTAACGCAAGGAGCTGGCTAATCAAGTATGGTAACTATGCCGCTCAGACAAGCCGCGAGAGAAATCATTCCCATTCGGCTTGCCTCCTGCAGCAAGCCGGACTGGAATAGACAGCTTCGATTCCATTGCTCACTCCCACCTCTATTCCCTTCACTCCTGTACCAACTGTTGCTATTGGGCAATGGTGGGGGTGTGCCCGATTCATAACGGTCACGAAGCAACAGATACGGATTAGAGCGGCATGCTGAGGCGTTGTTAGATACACTGTGCTATTAATCGCATTCAGGAGGCGTTCGAGCTGAGTGGCTGCAGGTTCTTTTCCCTAAACATCTGGGCACGAATTCTGATTACGGCGTGTCAGCGGCTTTACGCCAAGAAACCGAGTAGCCAGTGACACGAATTGGAACTCGTGCACCACGTGCAGATGATCTTAAACTCACTGGCCTCAATTGGCTTGATTCTTTGCGTAAGGATATCAGTTACGTTTTATGCTTGACTGTTTATCTTTGACAATCTGTGTTCAAAGGTGAGATCACTTGCCGAAACAAGGATCCTCCTGGGTGTAAGGTATCTACCATCCTCTTTCAAGCACCCTGAACACTTTCAGAAAAAGCTACATCATCTTTAGAAAGCGGTTACCTGGGGCTGTATTATATAAGCTGTCCCAATTAAAATGGCCATTTCGCGTCCGCCTGGTCCTCTGTCATTAATCACTCAGCCATACCCGATGCTTTCAAGCGTCTGTGGAAAGCGACCCATGATTGAGTAGTCGGCGGCCGGACCTCAGCACGGGGTGCTAATGAGTGCGATATGCAGCCACTGGTCAGGGGTACCGCAGGGCTCTGTCGACAACAGGCGACCGGACCTGACCTCTGGCTGTGGCAGACAGTGGCAGCCAGTGGAAGTGTGGCCTTTGGTAGAGCATCCGCCTTACATGCGGGAGGTGCTGGGTTCGATTCCCAGTGCCACCGGGCACCGACCAGTTTTCTGATGGGTACACGATTTCTCCCGGCCTGGTGCTCGGCTCTTCTCGGGTGAGATGCTTGGGAAAAGGGTCTTGAACCAAACCGTTGCGCTGACGGGCTAGTGGTTCGTTCCGCCGTCAAGCAACCCTAAATCAATCAATCAATCAATCAATCAATCAATCAATCAATCAATCAATCAATCAATCAATCAATCAATCAATCAATCAATCAATCGATCAATCAATCAATCAATCAATCAATCAATCAATCAATCAATCAATCAATCAATCAATCAATCAATCAATCAATCTTTATATATAAAGAGCATATAGAACCGAAATAAACTGTAGCAAAGCAGACATTTGGGCTAGTTGGTGTGAATTCATGGCGGAAAAAACAGCGCAAACTAAGACAGAAAATACAGAACAAGAGGGGAGACACTACAAGCGCTTGTAGTGTCTCCCCTCTTGTTCTGTGTTTTCTGTCTTAGTTTGCGCTGTTTTTTCCACCATGAATCGAAATAAACATGTTCAGGACATCAATAAAGACATAACCATCAAACATTCATGTCAAGGGAGTCTGAGTGACCAATGAAAGAGGGCCAGATGGATGCAAAATGACAATTTTAAAAAGGACAGCTTATAGAATACGGCCCCTGGACACCGTGAGGAAAAGTAGCTATGGCCATGCCACTTTCACCAGCTCTTGGTTGTGAAGTAAGGCCCTCGGGAGCACGTTCCGAGGATACGCTGGGGCTCGTGTGTACTACTGCCTTGTGCGTGTCGTCAGCAGGCGCATCCAGGCTTCATTTCCTTTGTTTCTTCTTCAATGCGTTGTGTTGTGTGTTGTGTTGTGTTGGGTTTTATGGCACATAGGCAGCTAAGGCCATCATGCGCCAAGCTCAAGGTATAGAATGAGTTTTCTGTATAATTTTCAAAAATGTTAAAAATCATCGCTGGTGTAGATGGCCTAATAATACTGTACTACCTAGTAATAATGGAAGAAACGAAATTTAGACATGGCTAATGTTAAAAACATCAAGAAGGTCAGGTAGTCTCAGCGCCTATCCTTGCCTGGGCAAGGATCCCGAGGCTCCCAACCTGACAAATAAAAACCTCAGCCTTCTTCTCATGAATGAGAAAGTAGCTGAAGTGTATCACCTAATAAAGTGAACTAGCGGATCGAAATTTACAGTTTTTCAAGCACGCCTGCTTCTTTTAAAAAGCTAAAAAGAGAAGGTATGTTAACAATGGCATTATCATCTAAAAGCAGTGCTGGGTGAAAAGGAATGCATTCATTATAAAATTCAGTGAAGTATTTTTTTCTTAGTTTTTCCAGTTTCGCACAAGAGAATAAAATGTGGTTAACGGTAAGTTCATCTCCGCATTCTTCGCAAACAGGTTTGTTTTGTTTTGTTAGCAGGAAGTTATGTGTAAGGTGAGTGTGGCCTATTCGGAGACGGCAGAGAATCCCTTCCTTGAAGCGTTCCTGGTGGTCACACGACCTCCATTCCCCTAAAACCGGTTTTACTAAGTGTAGTTTATTATTGACTTCACTGTTCCAAGCCGACTGCCATTTCTTCCTTAATTTCCGTTGCACTAATTTCATGCAATCGTTAAAAGGTATGTTTACTTTTTTTGTTTCCATCCTACGAGCTTGAGCAGCGCACAAGTCTGCTTTCTCGTTCCCTTTTATTCCGATATGACTCGGGACCCAGCAGAGTTTTATATTTTGTCTTTTAGCTGCGGCTGTTACTATGCTGTGTATAATGTCACCAAGAATAGGAGTGGTAGCGTTTCTAGCGTGGAGAGCTGTAAGCACACTTAAGGAATCTGTGTAGATTATACTGTTTGTGAGGTGCTCCTTTAATATTTTGTCGATGGCCAGCCAGACTGCGTAACATTCTGCAGTGAAGATGGATGCGCAATTTGGAAGTCTTACTGTTTTCTCCGAATTACCTCGCACCACTGCACTTCCTACGTAAAAATCTGTTTTTGAGCCATCTGTATAAAAATCTGTGAACTTACTGTATTTTTGCTCGAGTGCAAGAAATTCTTGTTGTATATGTTGTCGTGGAGTTTGTTTTTTATGAAATTGAGTAAGGGTGAAATCACAGATTTTAGGAAAATTGTACCATGGAGGCAGTGGGTCTTGTCTTCGAGCAATGTCGGGTAATGCATCTTGTAGGCCGAGGTTTTGGCACATCTCTTCAAAACGCAGGAGGAGTGGTCTGATAGCTAGTGGTTTGCTATTAAACAGTGTTCTCGATGGGCAATTTGTAACAATAGGGTAACAGATATGTTTTGGTAGGGAACGGATTTTTAGAACGTATGAGCATGTAAGTATGCTTCTTCTATCTGTAAGAGATGGTTCATTTGTTTCAACGTAAAGACTATTTATGGGTGATGTCCTGTAAGCGCCAGTTGCAAGACGTAAACCTAAATTGTGCACTGGGTCCAGTCGTTTCAGGTACGATGGCCTTGCTGAACCATATACTATACTACCATAGTCTAATGAGGATCGTACCACAGAGCGATAAATTTTTAGAAGGCCTGCCCTGTCAGAACCCCAGTGTTTATGTGAAAGGACTTTGAGTATGTTCAGTGATCGGGAAGTTTTCTTTTTTAACGTGTTAATATGAGGCAGGAAAGTGAGTTTTCTGTCAAATGTTATGCCTAGAAATTTATGTTCATTTTCTACTGGTAAATCTATTTCGTTAAGGTGTAGGGTGGGGTCTGCCTGTAAGCCTCGTTTGAGTGAAAACAGAATGGCCACTGTTTTCTGTGGGGAAAATCGGAAACCATTTTTGTCTGCCCATGTTGTCAGTTTATTTATTGTTAGCTGTATTTGTCTTTCACATGTTGATATGTTCGAGGATGTGTAAGCTATCTGGAGGTCATCTACATAAAGTGAATACATAACAGACCTTGGTATTATTTTGTTAAGAGAATTCATTTTTACAATAAAAAGAGTTGTGCTTAAAATACATCCTTGAGGCACTCCATTTTCCTGAATAAAATCCCTCGAAAGGGTTGAGCCTAGACGGACATTAAATGAGCGGTTAGATAAAAAGTCTTTAATGGAGTTCAGCATTCTGCCACGGATGCCAAGTTCAGCTAAGTCCTGAAGAATTCCGAACCTCCAGGTTGTATCATATGCTTTTTCTAAATCAAAAAAGACGCTAAGACAGTGTTGTTTGTGTATAAAAGCTTGTCTGACTGTATTTTCGAGACGGACTAGGTGATCTGTAGTTGAGCATCCCTTTTTAAAACCACACTGGTGGATATCAAGAAGTTCACAGGATTGAAGAACAAAGGTTAGTCGTATATTTAGGACACTTTCGAAGGATTTGGCGAGGCAACTGGTCAGGGCTATGGGTCTATAACTGCTAGGAGAGGTTGGGGGTTTACTAGGTTTAAGAAGCGGCACAATAATAGCTTTTTTCCAGGCCTCAGGTATTTTTCCCGATATCCAAACTGTGTTAAAGAACTTTAAAAGTGCTTCTACGGCAGGTTGAGAGAGATGGGCCAGCATTTCGTAGTGGATTTGGTCGGATCCTGGAGCGGTTTTTTTACCAGCAGACAGTACTGTATTTATTTCTTGGAGGGTAATCACACTGTTATATTTTTGGTTTGCCCCTGCACTAGTTGGAAGCCTTTGTTTTTCGGCTGTGTTTTTGTATTTTAAAAAAGACTGTGCGTAGTGTGATGAACTTGAAACTGCTGCGAAATGTTCCCCCAATATGTCTGCCTGTTCCCCTATGCTTGTTTGTGTGCCAGGTGTTGTCAATAAAGAAATTGTGAATGGTGAAAAGTTACCATTTAATTTTCGCACATGTTCCCACATTTTTTTTGATGTGATGTGACTGTTTATAGAAGAGACGTAAGTTTGCCATGATTTTTTCTCGGCACTACGACGGACGTACCGAGCTTTAGCTCTTGCTTTTTTAAAATTTATGAGATTCTCATGTGTCGGATACCTGCGAAATTTACCCCAAGCTCTGTTTTGTAGTTTTTTTGCTTCCTTGCACTCTTTTGTCCACCATATTTTATGATTTTGTTGCACCACTCCTGACGACTGTGGAATAGCTGTGAGGGCGGCAGATATGATACAATTAGTGAACTTTTCATTTATCTGGTCGATGGAGAGATTATCTAAAAGTATATTTTCTAAATTTGCCTTTGCTCTAAAAAGTGACCAGTCGGCAAGATGAAGCTTCCAGCGCCGTGGCCTTGTGGGGATTATTTCCGGTGGGGATGTTAAAGTGATTAGTATAGGGAGGTGGTCACTGCCATATGGGTTATCAATGATATCCCATTTAAAATCATTAAAAACAGAAGGTGAGCTAAATGACAAATCTAAAAAGGACATTTTTCCCGAGCTAGGGGAGCAGTAGGTGGCTTTTCCTGTATTTAAAAGACATACAGTGTTTGTGATGATAAAATCTTCTATTATTTGACCTCTAGAGTCACAGCGCTCGCTTCCCCAAAAAGGGGAGTGAGCGTTGAAGTCCCCAACTACTAGATACGGTTCTGGAAGTTCATTGATAAGTTCTTGTAAATCGTGGACTGTTAATGTAAAATGTGGAGGAATATATACAGAACAGATAGAAATTGTTTTATGGCTGACGACACTGACCGCGACGGCTTCAAGTTTTGTTTTGAGTGTGACTTCTCGAGCAGGGACGCCGCTTTGCACGACGATCGCAACGCCTCCAGATAGTCTATTTGCCTGCTCACGATCGCGTCTAAAAGTTTTATAATGTTTCAGGATATTTGTATGTTGTGGACCTAGATTTGTTTCTTGAAGACATAAGACTACGGGCGAGATTGACCCTAGGATATCTTTTATGTCATTGTAGTTCCTCAACATTCCTCTACAGTTCCACTGAACTAGGAAAGCCATATTTATGTTTGGGATAGGAACGATTGAGAGTTTACTTATGTTCTGGGGCCGTTATGGTGGCCCTGCCTTTTTTCCGCTCAAGAGAGTTGTTCCGCCGCTGTAAAGCAGGCGGGCTGGGAGTTTGGTCCATCACCTCGCAAGAGGTGCTGGACGACCGCGGAGATTCCGCAGGTGTGTGGGTGTCGGGCCTCCCCCGACGGGGGGAAGTCCTGCGGGGTGTTGACCCGTGGGCCGGCACTCCCTGGCTTGTAGTTGGCAGAGCAGCTTTCGCTGTCTCTGCCTGGGGCGTGGATGGCACTGCCACAGGTGCGGTGGAAGTGGCCGCGGCAGGTGCCGGAGTGCTGTGTGGTGCTACGCCCCTGCGCACCACATCAGCGAAGTTTGGTTTCGCTGTGAAGGAGAATGTGTTGTTAAGTGCAAAACGCCTTCTGGCTTCTTTGAATGAAATGTTTTCTTTGGTCTTAATGGTGATGATTTCTTTTTCCTTTTTCCAGGACGGACACGCCCTGGAGTACGCAGCGTGGTCGCCTTCGCAGTTTGCGCAGCGTAGTGCTGCGTCGCATTCCTCAGACTGGTGGTCCTTTTATGCGCATTTCGCGCAGGTTTTGCGGCCGCGGCAGCTTTGTGAGCCATGGCCAAACTTCTGGCAATTGAAACAGCGACGGGGATTGGGTATGTAGTGTCTTACGTTGACTTTCAGGTATCCTACTTCGATTGTTTCGGGCAAGCTGCTGGTGTTAAATGTGAGGACCATGTGTTTGGTGTCTATTTCCTTGTTATCCTTGCGGATTTTGATCCTGTGGACGTCTATTACATTTTGTTCGGATAGTCCTTGAAGCATTTCAGTTTCTGTTAGGTGGATAAAGTCAGCTTCTGAGATAACGCCTTTGACTGAGTTGAGGGATCGGTGGGGAGTCACGGAGACAGAGATGTCCCCTATGGAATCGATGTTTGCAAGTTTCGAGCACTGGATGCTCTCGCGTAGTTCGAGGAGTAGGTCGCCGCTTGACATTTTGGATACCTTGTAGCCAGGCCCTAAGGTATCTGTTAGGCATTTGGTAACAAGAAATGGGGATATGATTCGGGCTTGCTTTTGTTCACAGTTACTGTGTATAACATGAAACTTAGTGAATGTCGGTTTCTTTTTCGAAAAAAAGTCTGCTGCTTCGTTCCGCACTCTTTTCAGAGAGCGATCAAGTTTGGAAAGGGGGGGAGCCATAAAAAAATTTGGTTTTTCGGTCATGGTGCCAGCCACCCACCATGGAGTCCAACAAGGGGACGCGACAGGAACTTGAAAGTAAGTCCTGCCCACGCCAGCTGTACACCTTAACTATAACCTAATATGACTCAACTCAGGGTAGTTGGTCACACACGGTTAACCCTCGCCGCCAGGAAAAAGAGGAAAAAACAAAGAAGGGAGGAGGATACAGGAAAGTTGTAAGAAAGGAGATAGGAAAGTGAAAGATGAGAGGAGAACAGGAAAAGGCGACTGCCGATTTCCCCCAGTCGGGTCAGGCCGGAGGTGCCGTCTACAGGAAGCTGGGGCCAAAGTGGTGTGTTGCCTCCGCTGAGGGGCCTTAAGGGTCCAAACGCTCGGCATCGGCTCAACCACCAGGATCCCCTTTTCCCCGGACACGGCGATGCCACGCACGGCTAAGCGCGGATGCTCGGGTCCGTGGTGATGCATTGTTCACCATCATCCCCTTGCGGGGATGTCCCTGCGGATGCTCGGGTTAACCCCGTGGTGTCGCCACTCACCAACGTCTGCATGCTGCAGACGCCTCCCTGCGGGGACTTCTTCAATGCCCCGTCGCTATAAAGTTGGTCTTAATAACACGTCAAGCTCGAAGAAAAATGGGTTGTCAGTGAGGAGAAACGGAATCCCCGCTCGCTAGCTCTTTAAACAGAAGCCGTGAGCCATCAATCACTCCATCCACAAAGTTACAAATCGCCCGAGGCTACTGACACGCGTCGCCCGAGGGTCATCCGTGTTTCAAGGGAACATTCAACTTTCACGTGCTCCCCTTTACGTCAAGGTGATTTACTGGCATAAGAAACTGCCCAAAGACCAATACACAGAGAGGTAAGAAAAGGTTAAAGGTGCACTGAAGAGGAATCTGAACTCGCCTTTTTGCCGCGGGAACTCGATCTACACGTTCCGAGCATTCTTAGAAACATCGACTTATTGCCCTGTGTGGCCGATTTCTCTAATTAAATCGAATTAACGTCCGGCTCCCGCCTTTATTTTTGAATTCTCCCTCGTACGGTGGGCGGAGTCGACCAACGCGGCTTTGCTTTCGCTTTATGTTGTTTTTTAGGTTTCCGTGAATAAATAGTTTCATTCGCAGATAATATAGCCGCAAAATAAGCCCGCAGAAATAAAGATACACGCGGTCTATTTGCTTCTACGGATTACTACGTATTACTCCGCCGATGGCAGAGCGGCAAGCCGCCACGGGACTGGGTGAAAGGCACTCCGCGCGTTGGTCGACTCCGCCCACCGTACGAGGGAGAATTCAAAAAAAAAGGCGGGAGTCGGACATTAATTCGATTTAAATAGAGAAATCGGCCACACAGGTCAATAAATCGAAGTTTCTAAGAATGCTCAGAACGTGTATATCGAGTTCCCGCGGCGAAAAGGCGAGTTCAGATTCCTCTTCAGTGCACCTTTAATGAACCTAATAATTTCAGCATCGAATTCTCGACCTTTGGGAATGAACTGAAGGGAGACCAGTGTTTAGAAACCCTAAAATACGGTGTATCACCGTCGGAGAGGAGGAAACACACTTGAGGCACATTAATTCCGTTCACACAGTTTTACCTCGCTCACCAGTCCTTCGACAGCTGAAAACGGCGCTGCCGAGAGCGAAAGTACTTAAAAGGAAAAGACGAAACAAGGCCATGTATGGCAGGGAAGAAAATTCCTCTGACGCCTAAAGACAGACTGTGACGCCTAAACGTGACGCCTAGAAACAGACAAGCGCCATTCAGTGCCCCAGTTGCGTGGCAAGGAAAACGTAATGCAATTTTCGCTACAGTGTCAGACCGAAGCTTGTGCTGTGGCCCGAGGCAATCCCATTTGATCGATGGTAGAAGGGACGGCCCAGCCTATCTCTTCGAGCATGAGGAGCCTGTACTTTGTAATGTTTTTTTGTTTACCTTTTGTAGTCTTTCTTCGTGTAGTCTGCTACCACTCATGACATCAGTGCTGATAGGTAGCAAGCAAACTGAGTTCCTGGCTCTGGTTTCACAGTGGCTGCTGATTAAAGGGAGACTGAAGCACTTTTTCTGAAAATCGGGCTGGCAGCGGCATCCTATAGTTTTTCATGCTGTATACTGGAATATCGCATCCAATTAAGGCAAAAACAAGCGCGAATTGCCTTTTTTAGCCGAAATATGCGGCCTGTGAAGCGGGGCACGCCGCGCGGCGCGCCGCCGCCCGTGATTGGTCAAGAGAGGTCGTGACGTCACTTTGAGGACTGGAGAAGCTGCCGATGCGGATCCGGCGCTGCGTTGAGGGCAGATCGCAGCTTTCCGTGTCGTTGTAAAAGCGAATACGGCGACTATTTTTTTTTTACTGACCACCGAAGAAAAGGATACTACAGTTTGCTCATTCCACGTATCGCCTGAAACCAAAAAAGACACAAGCAAAAAATTCTATGCCTAGCACAAGCATACGCCAGCGTCAAAGACGCGATACAGACCATGCGTAAAAGGTGCCAGCACAACATCGGCTCGTATTCTCGGAAAGGAAGGGGTGCGAACAATACTCAAGTCAATTACTACCACCGGACGCCTCCTGGCTCGCCCGGAAGAGCGTCATCCTAAAGAAAAGGCCCAAAGCACTGTGTAAATCTTGTTCTCAGTACCCGGCGTTGCAGATTGGGGCAAGAAAGTATTTCAAGTGAACGATGAAGGAGCACAAAGTTGGTGTCAAAATTAGCGAAGCGCAGTGGCCAAGCACTGCGAGGCATGTGACCACAAGATAGTGACGCAATCATGGTGCGCTGGAAACCAAGCCAAATACGCGCACAAATACGCTTCACTCCTGGCGCGTTCAACAGATGCCAGAAAATATTAATCGCTGCCTCGGAAACGTTCGCCCTTCCTAGATTTGCAGTTTAGGTTCAGTGAAGTAGTTGCCAACTATATGTGTGTTTAAAAGCCAAGCTAGCTGCAACTCGCCCGCTGCCACAACTTGATGAAGAAACCGAGTAAGGTTTCGGTGTTTTTTTGCAAAAACTCGGTTGGCATTCATTTCACTCATAAATTTGCATCCGAAATCAACGTCGAACGCTTTCATTTTAATTGCTTAGCTAGGATTAAACGAGATGCCGCATATGAAGAGCTTCGATGCTTGCTTGCTTTGCTTTATTGTGCTTTGCTCTGCTTGCTTGCTTGCTTGCTTGCTAGGAGACGTCGAACCGAGTATAAAATCACTAACCGAGCCTTGCTGAGCACGTCTCAGGTGGTCTGGCCGCACCTAAGCTGAGGAGAGCGACACATGCTTAAGCCTCTATAAGGTTTCTTCAGGGGCTAAGTGAGCATGTTTCTACTTTTAAAAGAGGCGCTTCTTCGGAATGGTGACACGCCTCTTATGCGCGAGGAAATCGATGGAACTGTGTCATGGTTCAGCCGCGCCTTTTCGACAGAAATCTCCAGAGATCACACTAGGACAAGCTCTGCCTGTAGCCGCTTTTACGAAAGTGTTTCGAGCAGAGTAAGCTTGCTTTAGTCGGCTTGAATTCTTTGTCACAGCAGCGAGCGGTTGCGCTGCGAGCTTGTGGTCTTGCGGAAAACAGTGGAAGACGACACAGTCGCGGCCGTAGTTGTTCGTGGACACGAACGCAGAGTAGTACCTGTTGAATCTGATTCTCAAGGTCGGCTGACACGCTTTGTACGTCGCAACGCTCGCAGTACGAGGAACAACGCATGCAGCACGAGAAACAACGCGCGCTGAAAGCGCGCTCGCGTGCGCCGAAGCATCCCCGGCTCCTCAACATGACGTCACGCTGGCCGACATGGACGAGGTTTCCCTCTCCGCTGTTCCCCTCTCCTGCGCTCGCGCGGGGCGCGGGAAATTTAAACATCGCGTTTTTAATTGGTGATTGCGCCACTGTTTTAGCCAAAATCGAAAAAATAATTTCACAGACGTGATCAGCAATGACACTACTTCAAAACCCTAGAAGGTTAGCTGATTCGAAAACCGCCTCAGTATCCCTTTAATGAAAAAAGGCCAAGAAAAGAGAATAAATGCACTATTACGCAACAAAAGTAGGAGCTAATATTAGTATTGTTCCTGGAAAGCGTCCGCTGACAATGCGAAGATGTACAGAGATATATTTGCATAGGCTTCTGCTGCCGATTGTCTTCTCAGTGAAGACCTAGGTAAAAACGACATCCAACTATCTTCAGTATTAATCGCTGCAGTGACGTTGACAAGTTCCAAAAAAATTTTGGTCACGGAGAAACAGTGAATTGTCTATTTTCGCTTCCTGTTTAGTTTAGATTACTTGCTAACCCGAATAAACAAAGTGCGTGTCCACAACTGCATAAGGATATTGAAGAGTAATGAATCCCTGTAACTAACCAAGCGGCAAGGTTGTTTCAGCGATTCGTCTAAAAAAGAAACAAAGAAACAAAAAGCATGAAGCATCAAATCCTTCCAACAGAAGCCCTTGCGTCCAATTCAAAGCACGTAAGCATTCGTCTCTGCTATGGAAACAAAGATACGAGATAAAAAAAAAAACATATGAAAGAAGGAAAACTAGACGGGTGAATATCATCTCAGGAGAGCAATATTTGCAGATATCGCATATCCGAAAGCGATCAGAACAACGACCTGGCTCTGCTGTTCTCGCATCATGCGGCCTCTGTTTGGTCCCTGGGTGACCGTTAACGGGTGCACGGTATCACGGAGCGTGAAAGCTGTGCCGCTGTCAGGAACCAACGTAGAAACAGCGCAAAGCACCCCGGGTGCCCATTTGCTTTCCTTTAGACGCAGTCCTGGTCTAGTGGACGGACACCGCATCTTAGGGGGTCCCACAAGATGCAACGTTCGCGTTCGCCACCACTCCCGCAAATATCAAGCAGCTCGGGTCCTGTTACACGCAGAGATGGCTTCAATATTGAAGAAACTTCGGTAATGAGGTAAGGAGCACGTCCAAGTAGATAGCGACAGAAGACGTAGGCGATCCCATAACGTTGCTCGATAAACGAAGGAAGGTCATCTCGATCGTGCGTCGGACGCAAATGACCATCTTGGGTCCCTTCATTAGGCGGACCCGAGCGCCGGCCGTACCAAAGATCTTGAGCTCTGAAGATTGCCTGCGGGTCACGTACACGGGCCGGGGACCCATTATGCGTCGTCGAGATAGCTTATTTTTGCTGCGTTCAGCATCCAGTGCTCATTTCTACTTACTATTTTGAGTAGTAGTGCGCTTTTCACCGTCTCTGTTTTGATATGCACTTCAGTGCCTCCTATATAGCCACTTTGTACTCTTACTTTGTACTCTTTTTCTTTCGTGGATGTTTTCTTTTCCTTGACTTTTTTTTTCTTAAACTTTATATGCACCTCCAGTGAGTATCGCTGAGGGTAAAATAAGAGTCGCGTTATAGCGTTTCATTGAACCGAGATGCAAGAGTGAAAACTTCAACGCGGACACCTGGAAAACTCTTATATTAAGAACGGCTTTGATTAATGTTAGATCGCCCATGCGTCGCCACTCCATTCCGAAACCATGCCTTAGCCTACTATAGACGCTGGCACTCGACATTAGAAACGTGCACAACACAGTAGCCTCGAATGAATGTTGCTGACCTCACTCAACTTGTACTTCAACAGGTCAGATTAAGGTCGCTCAGCACCATAACTTCAAATTTTTCAGCGGCAACCATCGACGTCACTCAACGTCACCATAGCCTGATATTGTAACGTTGATGGGGATTGCTCGACCTCAAGAAAGAAGTAGTGAGTAGATGGGTTTTTCACTTTCACACTTTCGCACTTCGACGAACCGGTGAAAAGAAATAAAGCAAAACGATTATGATATCGTTATGTCTGCTTTTCAATGTTAGCATTCAGGGGTTTATAATCGGTTATTATGTACTGCATACATGCAGTTCAATATTTTTCTTAGCATAGGGTTGTGCAACTATATTACAGAAGGGACGACACTAGATGACCAGTGCAGTCCCATCTGTAATATAGTTAGCGCACCCCTATGCTAAGATGCACGACCGATTAGCCCCTTTAAAGCTTTGCTAACAATTTTCAACTGGTTAGACTATACTAATCTTGCCTGAAAGCCCACGGACAACATGATTCGCTGGCGAAATAACTAGCATACGTAAATGAGCTTCTTAGCTGAAGAAATAATGTAACTCTTACACTTTTTGTCATCCAATGCTAAGATACGTAGACAGCCGCAGAGTCCTAGCCGAAGTTGAGACAGGACGCTGCGTTTGCGAACGCCATCAATAAACCTTACTTCAATAGTCTTCAAGAAAAGATTCAAGAATTTTTCCACAATAACCCATCCCGCTTCGTGCATACTGATTAATATAAGCCCACCAGCGCCTGCACAATATACATCATTTTCAGCTTTCTAATATGGAATCAGGGCATCTCTCCTGCAGTAGTAAGGTGGAAAGTTGGGCGAGTTGAATTTTATTCATGATGAAGTTAGCGCCAACAGGCTATGTACTTTTTTTTGCACGGTTCATGACCTACCATTTCGTATTTCAGCCATCCTGCCTTCTCAACGCCTCTCTGGGCAGTACAAGTGCACCTCCAAGTCCCGGGTGAGCCATAACCTTGAATAGGGAGCGTTGCAAAAAAAAAAAGTAAATAGAAGATAGAATATCAGGAAAAAAAAACGCAGCCAGACGAGGCCCGGCCCAATATAAAATCTACAAGAATAAGTTATGACAACCATCTTGGATTATATGAGAAAAAAAAAAAACGCAGGCCATAGGGATTCAATATAAGGCCGCGAAGAATAAAGTACCACCGAATAATTCATATGAACGGTGCAAATCCATCCTCGATTCTGGAAAGTGCTTTCGTAGAGACTACATGCTATCGGCAGTCTATTTCGCAACATTGATGACCGACAGTAGAAGAAAGAAAAAAAAGAGCCTCGAGGTAGAAGAGGATGTTTAAAATCGTTAGCTTCGAAGGCTTGCGAAAAACTAGCCAGACGCGGCTACTTCTTGAGACGAATCGCAAACAGTGGAACGGCGCCGTGGCGACATTCGCTAAGCGTACTTGGGCAGTGACTGAGACGAATGCACACCGGTGCTACGCGCGTCGCTTCGCAGCAGTGAGAGCATGAAAAGAAAAAAAAAACTAACAGCAGTAAAGCTATACGTCTTTTGAAGTGACGCAATCGCAGCGCTTTTAGTGAAATCTAAACGTAGTCTGCATGACAAACGGCACATTTACTGCTGAGCAGCTTCAATTTCTTAGACATCCGAGTATTGAGCGCCCTGAAATAGCGTTGCCAATAATAACAACGAAAGAGATTCAGCACTCCCGCGGAATTGGAGAGGTTCGTACAGGCCAGTATATAAGTTCATTCATGAACTCACAGAGCAGGAGAGCGGCACCGCTTATTTGAGAACGGTAAGCGCCTCAGGGCCAGTGGCCCTGACAGCTCGTATAACTTGGTCTTCGTGTTTGCTCAGAGAATTGCATTAAGAGCTGGAGACGACCTGCTCTTTTCCCGCTGCTTCTTTCGCGACGCAGAAAAAAAAAAAAATGCTTTCCACTTTAGATTGGGCAACGCCCGTGCAAGTTTTCATTTTCTCAATTGTCTCGGTGGGCAGGCAGTTCTACGTCTTCGTAGGGGCTTTTCTGTGCGTCCTTTATTTTCGCAAGTGTTCACGCGGCGACAATAGCGATGAGTGCGGGACTAAAAGGATCCTGGATGTCTTCGTACAATGGGGTCATCTCGCCTTGCACGCTTTTGTTATTCGTTTTTCTCGTTGACAGTGTCTTTTCTAAAATATATCTCGCCTGTAGGGGTCGCTTGCGTTGGGCGGCTCTCTGTAGGCGCATTTATGGTGAAGAAACTGAACTCCTTTTCTTTTGTTTACACACTCTCTAACTCATACTTGCTTATTACCTATGCTGTTGTATGAGAGGCAATAAAAGCAAACTACGTGCGATTTCGACCAAGTACAAAATATTCATTATTTAAAGGTGCTCGGCCACTCGATTTTGAGCGGCAGTGCAAGGGGCTTCAAGCTGTTGCGGAGAAACAGGGACAAATGCGAAGAAATCCAGCAGGCATACTGGGCCAGCTCCAAGGGCGCTTCCTGGGCGTACGCGCGCAGTGTCGGCGCTCTTGGCGCACACCAGAACGGGCGTGGAAAAGGGCATGCAACTCCATGCTCTTGGTACTGGCTCACTCCCCCTTTCAAGCCGACTGCAAAAATTTCAAGCCGTGAAAAAAAGGTGTTGGAGTGCTGAAAGGACAACTTTAACCGTGAAGGAATTTTGGGCGAACATGAAAGACCTTCAAACCATGAAGAAAAGAGTCACCGAGAGTCCCGCGGTTCTCCGATTGTTCTAAACCCGGCCCCACTTCCTACGCGTGCGCGAACTCAAGAACGAAGTCGCGAATGAAAGGGAATAGTTCCCTCCTTCTATGGTCAGAGATCGGCTCCCCCGTCCGTTGTCACGCCGCTCCCTGCATCGTCGCGCTCAGGTTCGTGAGAATCGGCTGACGCCATTGGCTGGAAGGGGGTCCTTTGAAGATATTTGAAGAGGAAAAGCCACTTCGTTCTTCCGATGCCTGGTTGCCGCCATCTTAATTTGTTGGTGGCGTCCCGTATGAGCCAGATCTAAAAGCCCGCACCGGCGCATGTCCGCGCCATCTTGAGCTGTGCGTACGGCGTTGGTGCAGCGGTTGCTGCGCTGTGCTTGCTGTGCTTGTGAACACTGTTCGGCAGAGTAGCATTTTGCGGTGTTCCTGAACTGAAAATACGGCTCGTTTTGTGTGAGCCAACAAAACCCGTCATCCGAGCAAGATGACAACGCTGCATGGCAGCAGCGGCTGCAAGCAGCAGTAGTGGCCAGCGCGACGCCAAAGGGCGGCGCCCCGCTAACTACCGAGGTGTCTGTTTCATCTTTCACGGAGCGCATTTTTCGAGCTATGAATTTAGACCGTAATTGTAATTCAACTGCAGCCACAACGTCACAGTGAAGGAATTTGTACTACTGCTCATAGCGGTACATCTGCATCGCGCACTGACCATCGCGCAGTGCGGACTGTTCCATGTATATATCGCATGACGGTGCTTGTTCGATCGCGGGTTCGATCCCGGCCGTGGCTGTCGAATTTAGATGGGGGTGAAATTCTAGAGGCCGATGTACTGTGCGATGCCAGTGCATGCTAAAGAACCCCAGTTGGTCGAAATTTCCGGAGATCTCCACTACGCCGTCCCTAACACCCTGAGTTGTTTTGGGACGTTAAACCGCCATAAACCATATCGCATGAAAAAATTTGAAGGTAGGCAGGTTACGTCAAATGCGTATTGTTTACCGTTGTGTATGGGATTTGTCGTCCCAACCCGGTGGACGTAATCGTGTCTTCTACCTCCTTTGCTATACCATAGCATTAGGCTGCTGCATAAGAGAATAAGTGTGGACGTGTTGGTTGTTGATGATTTAGAACAAATAAAAGTGCACAATAGAAGACGCTACGAATGAGAAGACGCGGACGAGCGCTTCTTCGTGTGTTCTCGTTCGTCGTGTCTTCTTTTGTGTACTACTATTTCTTTTTAAGGCTGCTGCATGACTGGCCTCGTTCATCACGGGGTATTGAATGTGCGCTGACGAGCATTTTTTCATCTCGTCTTGACTGAAGCCGGTGATAGTGCTGAGCGGCAGCCGCAGAGAGGCTCCCCCTTTAAGGAGGTAGGTGAGAAACGAGCATTGGGTTTGGGTATCGAGGATACCTTACGAGCGCTTGAGTTTAGTGTGGGAACGATCTCAAGTGCCAAGATGTTGCGTTTATTGTCGTCTATAAAGTTGTTACAATCAAGGCACTATCCTGCTTATTTAATTCTTTTTTCCTGTTGGCTCATCATAGACACATGCGCTGGTAGTCGCCGAATTGATGGATAACGTGAAGGAGTAGCCAGAAATTTGCAGTGCTCATATTGTGCCAATGTTGCTATTGCAATGTATAAAGCGAGTTTACGTTTTGCGGCACTGCCCGCAATGCGTTAAAGTCTTGGTGCCGCAACTCGGTCATACCACTGATAACCAGGTTAAATTTTAAAAAAATCAGAGCTAAATTTACTTTCGCTGTTGCGGCCCGGTCTAAGTAATTTCATGGTAACGAAAAAAAAAACTTGCCAAGCTGTGGGCGACGCGATAAAGGTAGAAAAATCACTTTGCTGCGCTTCTATCCGAGGCTCAACATAGTTATCGAATTTTCTTTCGTGCGTTGAAATCAGGAGTATGGATTGAGCATATCGGCCGAATATACCCGTGAGTTTGTAACTGGTAGGAAAACTTTCGCGTTTACCCAAGATGTCCTTTGGAAATTTGATTTCAGATTGGCAGGAAAGGGATGTCACAGAAACATGTCCCAACCGCATTCGGACTGTCGTTGCATGCTTCCCGCACGCACTCTCGGTGCACCGCATCCGATCTATTCGATTATTTGTGCAGTTCACGATAAAAAAGACCTGTCCCGACTGCGTTCCTACCGAGAACGACATTGATAAACAGGTACAAATAGCCGAAACATTTTTTTTCTGCAATCAACTCCAGCCGGTCAAGTTAGGGTGTTTGGTTCGATTCTGGAGTGTTGCCCTTGCCGCGTGTTGTTTTGTATTTGAATGTAAAGTGGTTATTACTCGTCTATTATTTAAAATTTTCCGCAGAAATTTTACTGCCTACCTGCACGCCTTCTTTCTCCCTTTTTTTCGTTGTTTGCTATTGACAAAGCACTGTGTAATTGCATGCACTCCTGCCTTGGCCACCAACAGGCGGCTGGCAGTGTTTAATGAATGAATGAATGAATGAATGAATGAATGAATGAATGAATGAATGAATGAATGAATGAATGAATGAATGAATGAATGAATGAATACTAGAGCGGCTGCTCTGCAATGAATAAAGCGCGCGACTGCACAGCCCACTCAAGACTGGCAACAATAGAGCGATGGAAATGGAAATTGTTGTCGGCGCTCAATGGTGGATTTAGAGGGTATTTACCTCCTCCGCAGCTTGCCTTCAGTAAAATCTCGGCGCCTCGCCTTGGTTCGCTGGCGTCTCCTAATGAGCATGCGCAGACCGGCTCCTGCGTACGCCAAGAGCGCTGCCGCTAAAGCCGGAACCAACAGGATGTTGACATTGAGGATGTGATGAATCCAGGGTCCGTATCACAACATCGCGTCCCTTTCAAAAACATTTTGGTGACACCTGATTGGCCGAAACGGCGGAAGCAGAACTCACTTCGGTTGCGACGGCGAGAGGCAGCGGTAGTTGAGGCGTTGCAAGTGGCGCTGCCGAAGACGAGGCAGCATTTTCGCCCTTTTCTGAGAGATTGAATACGACCAAAGGCCGCCGCGGTGGCTCAGTGGTTATGGTGCTCGGCTGCTGACCCGAAAGTCGCGGGTTCGATCCCGGCCGCGGCGGTTGAATTTCTTTGGAGGAGAAGTTCTAGAGGCCCGTGTACTGTGCGATGTCAGTGCACGTTGAAGAACCCCAGGTGGTCGAAATTTCCGGAGCCCTCCACTACGGCGTCTCTCAAAGCCTTAGTTGCTTTGGGACGTTATACCCCATAAACCAAACCAACCAAATATGACCAAAGAAAAGAACGGCCATGCAGACGGCCAAATGTTTGGTAGAGCAGAGCGTTGTTCTTGTTGGTGTAGCCACACATTAATGAAAACCCTGCGCAGAATAACACAAGACGGGGGGAGAAACACGCACACACACACGAGCGCATTTGGCGCTCGTGTGCGTATGTGTGCGCGTGTTTCTCCCTCGTCTTGTGTTATTCTGCGCAGTTTTCCCAAATGTTCAGCGGCGTATCAAAGGGCATGTAGAGTAAAAAGACTTTAAAGGGCTACTCCATTCCCCTTGACCTAAATGATTACAAGCAATGTTTCTGGAATCTTTAAGCAGATATAAAGGGCAGACATGCACTGAAAAAAAAAAAGAAAAGCATGTACGAAACTGTGCACGGCTCTACGGTGACTAATGGCGATTGCTGCATCCTCCGATTGCCAATGGCGCTCAATAAGCAGGTATTTTGTTCGCACAACGCAACATTTTGCACTTAGCTCGACGGGAAAAAGGAACGGAGACAAAAATTTTTTGCGTACACTCACTCGCTACGCATTTTATGGATGCACACTGCCGCACTGAAAGAGCAAGACGCAGTGACAACCTCTGGACAGTGAACAGATACTTGCCGTCCGCAAAATCGCCAAATGCAAGTTTTCCCTGTGGTTGGTCCGAGCGGAAATCAGTGTGTCCCTTCTTGCGTGAACATATAACGTGGGCCTTGGCTGGACAGCGCGCTAAGCGCCCCTCTCGTAGCGCTCCCCTGAGGTCGGATTCTCACGTGGTTGGATTTTCCAGAACAGTTGGCATGGGCTCGCGCGATTGGCCGTCGTATGACAGCCCGCACTCTGGCCAATCGCGTTAGCCTATCCAATTGACCGGGATGATCCAAGCACGCGAGAATACGGCCCCTGCCCTTCACTGGTCTTAGCGACGAACTCGGCCGTCTTGGCCGCATTCTCAGCATTGCATACAGGTTCATAAATCTGTTTCTGGTGCCGTACTCAGTCCTTTTTATCTTTTCACTTATCCGGCTGCATTGAAAGGTCAGGGCTGGATCATTACTGGCGCCGAGCATCTGGAAGTACGAACCAGATGATGAAAAAATTGGCAATGGCTTAGCTCTGCTATGCCAGAATATACGTAGCGTGAGGTGAGGGCGAGGTGTCCACATCTCGATGGACACCTGAACCAGAGGGAAGGCGCATAACTGCCTTCTTGGAACAGTGGACACCTCAACCATGCTTTAAGCTAAGTGGCGCTACTGGCAGATGTGCGCTGCATGCGTTGGCATTGACAACGTTGTGCCAGAAACGCGGCGCTGAAGCCATAGGCCGTCAGCGTTCGTTGTGTTCATTGGCGTTGACGCTGGCGCTGACCACTGAGCTGCCCACCGTGCGTAGACGCGAGATGCACTGCGGCACTTCAGGCCCAAAAGGCTTTGGCCAAAAGGGCTAAGCTGATGGTTCGACCAATGGGGTCCCGGAATAAGGACGCCACCCATTGCGGGTCTCATTAGGGAGCCTCACCTCTTTTATTCAATAAAGGCATGAACGCACATGGGTTGGTAACATCCACGCACACCCTAAACCATGCTGTCTTCACCTGTACTTCTTTCTCTGTCCCTCTTTTTGAACCCATTCTTCCCTGAGGGCGCACTTTAGATGCTCACCCAGAGTGCGATAACTATGGTGCCTCCCTAGCTTTGTAACCCCTTCTATTCCCACTTAGCACACAGGGAAGCAATAACGAACTAAAAGCCATACTTCTCCGCATGATGATGCTTTTAATTTTTACAATCACGCTTAGAGACCGTGTACATTTCTCGATCACAGTAATCTGTAAAATACAGTTTGCATTGCTGAAGAGTTCCTCTAATATTCGAGTTCCTCACGTGAAGTTCACATTCATCTCTGCCTGTAAAAAAAGAAAGAAACAGAAGGAATCAATGCACAGGAGAATAAATGGATAAAAGTATCAATAAGCGTTGCAGCCAGAGCGGAGAAAAAATAGGCTGACGATTACAGTACTTGGCAATGCTAAATTTGAGCGAAGCTGTTCAGGTATTTGAAGAGAGAGAGAAACAACTTTATTGCCATAGATAGGAGGGATTTAGGGCAGGTGGGCTTGGTGTGGCCCCCAGGTGGGGGCGACTTCCTGGGCCCACGAAATGAGTGCCAGTTGGAGGCTCTTGTCTGGCCTTTTGAGGAGTTGGTTCCATCCTTCTTCGGAGGGAGCTGGCAGTAAGGTTCGAGGGGGCGGATTTCCCGCGCAACCCCAGAGGATGTGTGCCTGGGTGACGATTTCTCCCTGGTAACAATTTTGGCAGACGGGGTCATATTCCCCGTCTGTGATGAGTGAAAGTCTAGAATGGCTAAGGATGGAGTACGTCTGCAACCTGCGGAGCAAGCTGGCTTGCGCTCGATTCAAGTCGGGGTGTGGAGGCGGGAACTGGCGTCTCATCTCTCTGTAGAGGTTGGTAATTTCGGCAAAGGTCTGGGGAGCCTCGGCAAGAGCGTCTGGGTCCGTGGGGCCAGCCGCCCGGTTGGTTAGTCCTCGGGCTAGTCGGTCGACCCCTTCGTTTCCAGAGTTTCCCGCGTGGGCGGGTACCCAAACCAGGTTGATCTTATGGTCGAGAGTGCAGCAGCGAAGGATGCGTGCAGCGGGGTGGCAGATAAAACCTGCCGAGTAATTTTGTATCGCTCTTTAGGAGTCGCTTAGGACTGTGCGCCTACGTGGGTCAGCGATGGCCAGCGCGATGGCGGTTTCTTCTGCCGCTGTCGGAGAGTGAGCTACTAGTGTGGCGGCGGTGACGAGAGTAGATTGTGGCGTGGTTGCACAAGCCACGTATGTGTTGGCACTTTGCCGTGCAGCATCTACGTATATTGCGTGTTCGTCGGCAAGGTATGTGGCATCTAGTGCTTGGGCTTTCAGCTGACGGCGCGTATCATGGCGGCCAGGTAGCATGTTTTTGGGGATTGGTTTTATAACTAGGCGGCTATAGACCCCTATCGGAATGGGCGTCGTGGGGTGGACGTCGCCTATGGGGTTGATGTTGAGACGGTCAAGTATGAGCCGCCCGTGTTTAGTGCGGGAGAGGCGGTGGATTTGGGCGGTCTTGTGTGCCTCTATGAGTTCTGGGAGCGTGTTGTTTATGCCGAGTTGGAGGAGGTGGTGTGTGCTGGCGTACTGAGGTAGCTCCAGTGCCGCTTTGTACGCTGAACGTATAATGCTGTTCACAGCTTCCTCGTCCTTCCGGCGGAGGTGATAGTAGGGGTAGGAGTAGACCATCCTGCTAATGAGGAAAGCTTGCGTGAGCCGACAGAGGTCATCCTCCTTCATACCTCTGCGGCGGGTGCTGATGCGGCGGATAAGGCCGTTGATCTGATTGGCTGTGGTGCGGAGGCGCTGAATGGCCTCCGAGTTTTGCGTGTTGTTCTGTATTAACATACCCAGAACGCGGATGGTGCGGACCGGAGGTACGGGATGTGTGTCGACTTCAAGCACAATAGGTTCTTGCGGGTCGGGGACTGGCAAGCGAACTCGTCTGTCCCTGACGACTAATAATTCTGACTTCGTGGAGGAGCATGTGAGCCCGTTCGCCTGTACAAAGCAGTGTACTTTATCGATCGCTGTTTGGAGGGAGTTTTGGATTTCCCCGTCAGAGCCAGAGTTGGTCCACAGGGTAATGTCGTCGGCATATATTGAGTGTTTAATGTGAGGTATCTCTTCCAGGAGCGGAGGGAGGCCTCTCATTGTAGTGTTGAAAAGGAACGGAGATAGGACTGCTCCTTGTGGTGTTCCTCGGGTGCCTAGTGTGATCTTCTCGCTGTGGAGGTCTGCAATGTGAAGTTCTGCTGTACGGTTATGAAGAAAGTCGGCGATGTAGTTGTAAGTGCGAGTGCCTACATTCATCTGTGAGAGGTTTGCCAGGATGGAAGCATGTGACACGTTGTCGAAAGCCTTGCTGACATCTAGGCTTAGGATAGTTCGTGTAGCTCGGATGGGTCTCGGATCGAGGATGTCGTGTTGGATTTGCCACATAATGTCTTGAGTGGAGAGGCCGGTCCTGAAGCCGATCATAGTGGGGGGAAAAAGGTCCTCTTGGTCTACGTGAGTGTGGAGTCTATTGAGTATGACGTGTTCCATGACCTTTCCCAGGCAGGACGTGAGCGAGATGGGCCTAAGGTTGCCCAGCTCGAGTCGTTTGCCTGGCTTAGGTATGAAAATCACTTTGGCATGCTTCCAAGTGTCTGGAAGGCGACCCTCATGCCAGTGTTGGTTGAAGAGGTCCGTGAGTGCCTCGACGGACTGATCTTCGAGGTTACGAAGCATCTTGTTGGTTATGTGGTCGTCGCCAGCGGCTGCGGTGGTTTTAATCTGGTTGAGGGCGGCGCGGACTTCTCCTGCCGTGATGTCGGCGTCCATGTTGGTGTTCTGAGCACACGTGTACCCTGAAGGAATGGGAATTTCAGTGGAAGTATTGATGTATTTGTCTTTCAGGGTAGCGAGGAGTTCCTCATTTGTGCCCTGAAAAGCGTGTATGACACGGGTGAGGTTCTTGTGAGATGTGGATTTGGTGTGAGTTGGGTCCAGTAGATGTCTGAGCAAGAACCACGAGTTTTTGCATCCTAACTGGCCGTTAAGACGGTCGCAGGTTTGATGCCATTGCTCCTGACTCAGTTTGATGGAGTAAGCTTCGATCTCTCGCTCGAGGCGAACGAGACGGAGCTTGAGGGATCGATTGTGTTTTTGGCGCAGCCAGCGAGCGCTAAGACTGCGCTGGGCCTCCCACATGTGTATGAGTTTGGCGTCGGGAGAGGGGCCATCCTCGTCCTGGGTAGTCGTGGAGGTGGCATTGGCGGTGTCTTCGAGCAGCGAGTTTGTCCATGTGTTCAGGTCGTCTATGGGGCCCGAAGTGCGTTTGGCGCGCACGTATCGGAAGGCGTCCCAGTTAGTGTGCCTGATTGCTCGGTTGGGGGCTTTGCTGTGTGTAGCCGTGAAGGTTGTGCTGAGAACATAGTGGTCGCTACCTATGTTCATGCCGAGGTTTTCCCAGCGTGCGTTTGGGATGTTGCGGTTGAAAGTGAGATCGGGTCAGCTGTCCTGTGTGACACTGTTTCCAATGCGAGTAGGCCTGTCGGGGTCTAGAAGTAGTGTCAGGCCCAGTGTTTGGGCTGTCTCCCACACTTTGGCTCCCTTACGACCGCATGCTTTGCGGGGGTAGCCCCACTCGGTATGCGGCGCGTTGAAGTCACCTAAGATGAGTAGCATCCCTGTTTGTGCAGCCGCGCAGGCCTTACGAACGAGTGTTGCCACTCGTGTACTTTTGTCGCTAGGGGGGCTGTAGACGTTGAGGATGTGGAGTGGGGCTTGTGAGCGGCTGTTCGGTAGGACCTGTACGAAAATGTGCGGAACCTCGGGGTAACTAAGGTCTATATGATTAGCTGCTAAATTTCGGTGGACCAGGATGGCGGTGTTGGGCCGTTGGTCTGGTGTCGTTTGTTGGTTATATGCGGCGTAGCTGGTAAGTTTCGTGTCCATGTAGGCTTCCTGAAGTGCGATGATGTGGGGGGTGTGCGCCTGGGCCTGCAGGGTGTGCTCCAAGGCTCGCCGCTTCGCCTTGAAGCCCCTGCAGTTCCATTGCCAAACTGTGAAGGGGGAGCTAGCCATCGCGTTTCCCGTAGGGTTCGGGGCGCTGTGATAGCGCGACGGGTGATTTAAGAATGCCGCCTGCACGTGAGCGCGCGGTTGCACTCTCCGATGTGGCGACAATAATGGGTGCTGGGTAGTTAGGAGGGGTTGTCGTCTTCAAAGGGGTTGCGGATATCTGGGGATTCGTGAGAGTATCGAGCCTGGCATGAAGGGTTTGGATGTTGGCTGCCATTGTGGCGCAGCTTTCTACTAGACGGTCAATGGTGGGGGCTAGTCGAAGGAGGGCGCCCTCGAATTGGGCCATTCGCGTATCAGCTGCTTCGAATTTGGCATCTATGTCTGCTTGTGAGGAGGGGGGAGGTGCTTTGCGCTTGTTGCGTTTAGACTGTTCAGTGTCCATGCGTGGATCACCTACGGGGTCGGATGTGGGAGCGTGAGCCACCTGCTGCGGTTGCAATTTGGGGTTTGCCTGTGCTGATTCTAGGCTAATAATTTTGGCATTTGCTTTGGCCAATTGTAGCTGTAGTTCCTTGACCATGTCTGCCAGCTCCCTTACCTGTGAATCTGGTGGAGAAGCGGTGACTTGTGCAGGAGTCTTCCATCCAACTTGTTTGACTGCTTTGGTCTCCGGCCGGCCTTGAGAGCTGGCCCGAGAGCTGCGTGAGGCGGATGTGGAACGGCTGCGAGTGCGGCTGGAAGGGCTGTCGCTGCCGAGCGGTGGGAAGGAGTCGTCCCGCAGTAGGTTGTGGTCGCCGCGGTTGCGGTCTCGGGACCGGGACTGGCGTCCGGGGTTTGTCGAGTTGGAGCCGGTATCGGCGTCAGTGACCGATGGGGAAGACTTGGGCCGAGTGGAGGACGTGAACCGGTATTTGCAGCTTCTGCTGCCTGTCGGGTGGCCACCTTTGCAGACGATACATGAGGCTTGGCACGTGGGCGGTTGGCCAGCTGGAGGAGCGTCATGTGCTGCGCCACAGCGTCGGCAGGTTGGTTTTCGTGGGTGGGGGCACACATCCACCCTGTGCCCTAGCTTCCGGCAGTTGAAGCATGCCTCCGGCCGGCTTTTGTAGGGGAACACCTCAAAAGTGAAGCCGAGATACCTCACGTAGCGGGGTAGCTTGGCATTAGCGATAGTCACCACGAAATGTCGTGTGCGGCCCATGCGGCGTGCGGCGACTATGGGGAGATCGGGGTTTCGAGCTTGGAGCTCAGCGAGGATCTCAGCGTCGGTCTTGTGACTGTAGGCTCTGTAGATTATTCCTCGCACGGAGTCATCGGGGGCTGGGGCATACGTGGCTACCAGGATGGCGTTGGAGTCAATGGTTAAACTTTGTATTTTAACATACAGGAACGCCCGTTCTTTGTCCGGTGTGCTGATGGTGACAGTGTTGTTTGTAGGATGGATGCGGACTTGATCGGCGGTTATTGCAAGGCGGCCGTCGATCTTGGCGGCGTTGTAGATGGCCATCGCCAATTTGGCCGGGCCGACTGCGTTGAGGTCGACGGTACCTTGAGGTCGGAAGACGATTTTGTAGTCCTCGAAGGCAGGCGAGGAAGTGGTCGTCGTTTAGTCGGCGGAGGTGGACGGCCGCGGGGTCGTTGGTCTGACAGGACAGTGGTGGCTGCGGGCGTTTGGGTGGTGGCCGGCGGCGTTTCCGGTGGTGGCGGGCGTCTGTAGCGGCGTTGCATTTCGAGCGCCGTCCAAGTGCCATCGGCCAGCTCCGCGGCGGTAACATCCGTGCCGGTGACTGTGTACTGCATGTTGAAATGCAGGGAAGCGCCGTCGAGGCGAAGCGGGCGTCGCCGCCGCAGCTGGGAGCAGAGCACGCACTAGGCGTGCTGAGCCGTTAGGCCTAGCTCCCGCGGTCGGACGTGGCCGCAAATCGGCCGTAAAGTTGAAGGCACTCGCCTGAAAGTGGTTAGAAATCCCACAGGTGACGCCGGATGGGTGGCGGGCCGTCCTGTGAAAAATTGGTGGCTGTAAATAGCCGGAAACTGGTGAAATCGCCGGAAAATCGCAGACCGCATATAAGATGCGTCCGCTCGCTCCGAGCGCCAGGACGTGTCCAGGTATTTGAAGCACAGGCGATCAGAGAAGAAACCCGTAGTGCCGAACGGCGGCGGCGCTTGGCCTCGGCTTAGGCTACTCCTAGTTCACCGTAGCTTAGGCCAAGCACGAAATCGCTTCCGCAAGCCGATGCAAGTTTTCATCGGCTTCCGCAAGCCCATGAGAACGATGTTATGCATGGCGCTGTGCATTTTTAATTGGCTTAGGTAGCTTTTGTGAGATTGGTTTTATGGTTTTATGGGGTTTAACGTCCCAAAGCGACTAAGGCTATGAGAGACGCCGTAGTGGAGGGCTCCGGAAATTTCGACCACCTGGGGTTCTTTAACGTGCACTGACATCGCACAGTACACGGGCCTCTAGAATTTCTCCTCCAAAGAAATTCTAGCCGCCGCGGCCGGGATCGAACCCGCGTCTTTTGGGTCAGCAGTCGAGCACCATAACCGCTGAGCCACCGCGGCGGTTATGGTGAGAGGAAACATGGTACTTACTGAACTTGAAAACTGTGTAAACAGCGCACGACTCACGGGGGTCCCAGAACCTCAGCCTGTATCTTGTGACCTTCAGTGATCCTGAAATGAAATGAAACAAGTCTCTTATAAAGCTAAAAAACATGAAGGCCGATTCAAGGACCCGAACACAGGAAAACCTGGAAATAAATCTATTAAACGTGTGGCCATGTTCTTTGCAGATGTTATTAGATTTTTATTTCACCATACACAGGTAAAAAAATGTTATCAGTGTAAACCATGCTATGACGACTATGCATCATCAACGTGACCAATATAACCGCCGTTCGAATGAGATCTATACTGAAGGAAAGTGGTGAATGTCTGCTTGTTTCAGTTACGTCCATCTCGTCGCAAGAACTACGCCCGTATACTGCCTGCGAATTCCCTAACGTCATTACTAAATGTAATTTCTTTTAAGCTTTTTCTGTCCCTTGAGATTCAGACTGCTTTCCTCATGACCACGTGTTGTCTGCTCTGTGAATGAAATTTCTCTCGAATTTATGACAACTAGCACATTTAAAGTACATGAACGTGATGCAGGGAAACAGGAAAACGCTATTTGTAAACTAAGCCTCAGCATGCACACACAAGAAATATATACGCTCCACCAAACAATCCTCGCAGGTGCCTCATTCCAGACAACACTTCTGCCCTCGACAGTCTTGCGTGTCGTGTGTCAGGGCAAGGAGGAGGAGAAAACATTTATTGTTGCACTGTATTGAATTGGGAAGGGAAGCTGTGGATGGGCGTTGACCTGGGTGGCAGTCCCTATTCCGGGACGCCATTGGCTGCCGCCGCTGCCCGTGCTCTCTGGACCAGGGCCCGCTGGGCCTCCAGGTCCGAGCTGGACAGGGCCGCCTCCCAGCCCTCCCTAGTTGGCTGATTTATAACTGCTGTATTTGTGTTTAACTGGCAGGCCCGCACCATGTGGTATAGGTCAGCATACTGCACGCAGAATTTGCACCTGCCCGTGAATGTCGGGTCTACGTGTTTTAGTACGGCGGGATTTAAGAAAGACCCGGTTTGGAGCCGTCAGAAAACAGTTTGCCAACATTAGGGACGGGGCGCTTACATGTCAGCCACCCTGTGTATACCAAATCCCTTCCCAATACCTCTGTTGCCCTGCCACGCGTATGACTAGCAAGGGCGCGTTAAATGTGGGGTGACATTACCTACAATGTTACGCCATATGACCGGCGTCAACTAGTGATAAGACAGCTGCTGAGGGCTCTTTGGGTCGGTCATTTATGCAGCTTGAAGTCTTGGTATAGCGTTTCTTCTGCCGCGGGAAAACGGAACAGTATACATGACAAGCGTTCCGCACGGAACGCACTTGGTGGCGTGTTTCCTGCCACAGCGTGGCATTTCTGTTACCGTCAGTTGTGGGAAAAGCTGCAGTAGCTCATCAAGAGTCGTGAACTCAGCACGGAGGCCTCATTACCGAGCCAGGCTTTAAAGGTGGTGCGATATATCCATCGGTAGGTGTATATTAACAGACAAACCGTTTCATTACAAAGAGAACCCTCAAGTCATAAGCTATTGTAACGGTCGGCGAGTGCTCTTCTCGACACATGACCAATGCCTCTAAACGCCAAGCAGGTCACTGCATCAGGTCTAGGTGGTGATGATGACTTTGACAAGTAGGCAGCGCAGCTCTCCAATGAAGAAAAGCAGGCACTACAATCTAGAGAGTCTGCTAAATTCATAAAAAATTAGCGTTGCAAATGGGCCTATCGAGCCGTCATCTTTCCGCAGATGTCGTCGGCTGCGCCCACTGCACGCATTTGTTGAAGATGGAGAAGTTGAAAAGGCGGAGGTTTTGAAAAGCGCTTCAAATGCCACGCTTAGGGCAGCAAATACTGGTCATAAGCTTACGATGACACTGAGATTCAGACTACTATTTCTAATGATACGCTCCCACTGCGCCACTGATGCGATAAATTTTATTTGGTAGCGTGTGGCCCCCACATCATGCTGTTTATCTTTTCTTGACCGCTGCACCACTGCGTCAGGAATGGTACAGGAAGACCCCCAGGGATCTATGAATAAATAGAACGACCAGTTCGCGTATATGGACATTATCCCATCATCACTATCCGAACAACTGCCATCCCGGAACAGTGAATCTGAGCACAAAACAGAAGGGAAAACCGAACTGCTAGCGCACCTAATGCGCATTCGGTTGCACACCGGGTGGCGGGCAACTTGCCCACTGTGTCAGGCGACAGCCCATTTAGTCGCGAGAGGTTGCTCGGGAAAAGCAACGTAGGTCGCAACTAAACCCAAGCAACCCAAGTCCCACCGATGGCAACGCATACCACAGCACCAGCCTTTTACCACTGCGCCACTGCTCACCTGTCCAACGGGTGGCTGACTTGCCAAGGTGTAGCCGGTGGTAACCAGGCGAGCACCTGGGGCGCTAATTTGGCGGCACCGCCCCTGAGCGCACCGAGCTAAGCAGAATGAGCAGCAGCGGTATAGCAGCGGTTAAGAGGAGAACGTGGTTCGAATGATGCTCGCACAGTAGCTAAACGGAAGAAGGAATTGTGGTTGTACTTAGGTGGTAGCCTGGTACCACCTATTAGGTTGTAGCTGCAACCGACAATTGACATCATGCTAGCGCACATACCCACATTTCGCCTAATTACCCAAATCGACTGATGCTGTACTGTGCTCGCTAAAGGGGCGAGTTTGCCTCTTGAGTCAGTGCGGATAGACGAGAAATTATTGCGGCACTAAAAAAAAAGGGAGATGGGCACGTTGAACGCTTCTTGGAACTGCCTCTGTAATCTATCGAGGTCATCTTATTCCTCTTCATCGTCTACTAAAGCAAGAGCTAACTTAAGGCAAGAGCTTTAGGTAATAGTACTGAATGTCTATTTCCTTACTGTTGCATACTTATACTGTTGAATTTACTGGTGAATTTATCATCACAAATGAGGGCAGCGCTGGCGTGCCATTTATATGGAATGCATTTTAACAGCCTTGTGAAAGTCCTTAACAGAAAGTATTATTTAACAGCATAAGCCAGTTTAATAAAACGGTCGACTGCCGGTTGTGAGTATGAAAATATTTATGCAAATAAACAGTGCCGTGACATGAGACAATGAGGGATACATGATCAGTGCTGACTATCAAGGAGGGTTTATTGAAAACTCGCAAAGAATACTTTTGTTCCAGACCAGGAGCGCATCTGCCAATCAGAAAGAAACACTGATACTTAAACCCTGTGAAGTATACTCGCATGCGGTCGATATCAACAGTCTTACTTTACTGAAACTCTTTTTAAAACGATCCGAAACCTTGAACTGTTGTTTTAATGAAACCTACGCACATGAGTTATTGTCGCACTTAATAGTGCAACAACTGATTACTTGTGCCTGAGCCTAGGTGACGCGGTAGTCGCGTCTGTAACATCAGAGTCTGCAGATTCCGGTCACCACGGAAAAGTGACATTGCCATAAAAAAAAAATTCAGATTTAAATTCTGCATTGTCTCTCGGCCCCGCAGCCGGGTATGCGCTTATTTGGGCGAGGGGTTTTCAACTGCCTAAAACGAAATATCATTGATAAATATCAGTATACTGTCTCTCTAACGAGCGATTTGAAGAAAGAGCACTCCATAAACAGTGACCCAATGCCGCCTCTTACCTGGCGAGTCGCTTACATGCATGAAGGGCCCCCCTCGGCCGTCATCGCCCAGCTTGGCGAAACGACGGCGTTGATACCTGTAATTACAAAATCGAAGAAATGGTGTAGAAATAAACAATACAAGCTTCAACTGTGCCAAAGAACAGCCACGTTATGTTTTAATGCCATAGCATTAAAGGTCCCGTTTTCGAGAAAAACCGGCATCCGTCCGTCCTTGTCATGAAAAAGCAGGTGGCCAACCTGCCAAGGTGAGCAGGTGCCATCCTGTCCGCCGAGTTGAGGGAAACTTGTCCATCATTTCAGAAAGAAATGAAATTAGTTTAAATAAATTCAGTGCAACGGTCGTCTGTCCACCGTGGCACTGAGCATCAGCTCATTGGCCGAAAGATAGACAGCCACCCGGAGAACTACCTGCCCAAAAATGAGGCTCATACACGGTAGCTCGGGAGGAGCAACATGGGTCTGAGAAGCCCGACTGGGGACGGCGTTTTAAAAGGCACCTGCGGGACCAGCGGCGCATCGCTTAACCGCTGCCTCATTGCGTCCGTGGTGGTACGAGTACTCCCCGCGATCAATGAATCTCTAATGCTATCATATTGTACTCTTAAGGGTAGGTTTAGCTTCGTCAAAGTTTGTTAGCAATGAGCCTCGTCCTAGTAAAGGTTAGCTTCTGTGATCGTATATTAAAAACTGAGTAATGATGTCAAGGATACGCAGACGTGTCACCATGCCCTACAGACGGGGGCGTCGAGTCGTCCTTTCATGCAGGCTTCTACTAAAGAGACAGAATAGCCTATGACTAATACTATGGCTACTCCTACGGCCTATGGTGAAAATTTCTTTTGTGTGTTTATTTCAACAGCGAGGGTTTTTCGATCGGAAACTTCTTCACACTCAACAACCGCAATCAGTAGCCCGCACAACGAGTTACGGTCTTGCAACATCTCTCACGACGAGCTCCATGCACGGCTCATTGACAGGAACACCTCCTGATGTCAACGGAAGAACTTAACACTGACGTGTCTGCGGGATTCAGCCGGAGCTAATCACACTGCGACCTTTTTCTAGTCTCGTTAGACTTTTTTAAATGTCCCACCAAACGCATTTGTCAGCTCGACGCTCTCAGCTGTAGCACAAGGCTGCATATACTATATGTGAGTGAGAAAATAAACGATAGTCTGTCCCTGTCAAAAATTGACTATACATAACAATACCTAAAAAATTAAACCGCCGCAATCCTCCCGTTCGCTGCACTGCTGATTATTTTGCTACTACTGCCTTTGAATGAGTTTTAGCTTGATGGCAAAATGAACTAGTGGTGACAAAAAGAAAACATAAAAACAAATCAGTCAAGATAGCAACATAATAGCAAAGCAAATGTTTTTCAAGTTTAACTCTCCAATCGCCATCCTGGCTACCAACCTTCGTATCCCCCCTTCCGTCCAACTTAAATCCCGCGTCCTGCATTCCAGCCGTCGTCATGTGGCAGCGCTGATGCCTCTTACGCGACTCCTCGAGGTTCCTGCGGCTACGCTTTGTACCATGCCCACCTTCCCGCACCTGAAACCCACACCAGCGGGCCGTATCTACGCCCTTCGGAAGCACTGTCCCTCGAGGTCCTTGCCATCGCGCATACCCTCCAGTTATCTGCCCTCCTTCCATTTCTACGAACACGGTCTACTCCTACTTTCAAGCCACTAACTACCCCATACAAAAGCATAGCCTACCGCCTCCACTCCAACACGAGGTCGAACTAGCGGTCTCCGAACTGCAGCCTTCCAGCGTTTTCCTCCATTGGCGTCCTGGGCATTCAGGGATTGACGGCAATGAGCTGGCCCATCAACTCAACCGCGACACTCTTCTACTGGCATCGCCGATCCTCTATATAAAACCCTCGGATGATTGAAGCGTGTGGGAGATTCTCCTTGCGCCGCACCATCAAGAAGGTTTACCTCCAGATCCGTCTAGACAAGCGCCTCAGCCATTCCCCTCATCTGACACTCACAGGGCCGGAGGCTCGCCTTCTTCATCACATCCAAATGAATATTTGACCAACACAGTTCCCACTTCGAGTTAATGATCAATTCGCTCTCGCCCTACCATAAGCTTGCTGTCCCGGTTAGTTAAGTTGGTAGAGCGACTGCTCCGGTGAAGCGGTGGTCCCGAGTTCGAACCCCGGACCAGGACGAATTTTTCTTTAACTGCGAATTTTATGTGAAAGCTGTATAGCTTTTCTTTGTAGCCGTATGGCTGCGCTCGGGTGGATGTGAATGAGTAATTGCTCCCTTATTACAAATGAATATAGTCATTACCCCTTCCCGTTTCTTTCTCTATCGCCATCGATCCAACCGCTTATGTCCGAACCGCCCCTCGACCTATGCGGGCATATCCCATTGCCGCTTCTATAGCTCAGCTGAGAGCAGTAGGGTTCCTATCTCTCCCTTCCTCTCTTCTCTTTCCATCACCACCTTGCTCGACTGTCTTGGTGCTGAAGGGAAAGAACAGCAGCGACTGATCGCCCTGGTGGTCGATATGCTCGGATTGTAAATCATACCACTATAAACTACAACTAGTTCTGCATCCGCGATCGTTTTCATCGTTGTCCTTATATTGCCATCCGTCCTTGCGCAGCTTTCGAGCTCACTTGCTTGCACCTTGGCTTTTTGCTCCAAAGAAATTGACTCATGCGCAACTAACTACCAAATGCACGGTACTTATATTCCAAGGTACAGATGTGCACAAGAAAAGTTAGCACAAGTGACGGCACCGTAGCGGCGACATTGCTCCACGCGGCGGCGCGGCGCCGTGGTTTGCAAACGAACCTGACGCTGTTGCTATAGGGGTATTCATAACCGCAGCGCCGAGCGTCATCTTTCACTCTGATGGCACGTCACCTCAGCTATTTTCTGCTCATGCTTGTACTGAAAGCATATTTACGCTGGCCGCCCAAATACACAAGAGACAACCAACGAGAAGCAAAAATTTAAAAGCTTCAAGCACTATTTGTTCATGAAAAAAAAACAATTTGATTTATTTGTTCATTAGGTAATCGATGACCAGGGATCCGCCACTAAGATATTCATTCATAATGGGATTCTCGCCCCATTCTCATTCTCAAGTGTATACGACCAGTGATTAAAGTACTTACGCATCATGGCCAAGTATGTAGTCCTCAGTAAATTCAAAATAAGTGCGATTCAGTGTGTCCTTTTTGTAATAAACACACGTCTGATTTTTGCCTTCAATTTGCTCCACAAAACTTCTATGCAACACCCATGTTTTTTCGGTCGTATTCAAAGCCTGAAGGAAAACACAGCGGCGGTTAACATACTGTGATATACGCATCTATAATACACATCTGTTGATTTTGCAAATCATTGGGATATAAAAATACAGCCCCAATAATAGCACATCTAAAGAACCTACAGCTGCTCAATAAGTGTTCTAGAGCCGAGAAAAAAAAAACGAGAAAGGCTGTTATTAAAGAAAAACGCTCAGTGCGACTGCTGGAGAAACGCACTCCCATCGATTCCACAGAGGATACCTCATAAGCTATCCAGACTACCTTCTTATCCGTCCGCTACCCTTTCCTCTTTGTCGTCTTCCTATTTTTTGACGCTTGCCTGGATAACACGCATAACACGTCCTCCTAGCCACGCGGCCGTGTATACAGCCGTGTATACAGCCGTGTACACGGCAGTGTAGAATGCCTTGTAGCGGGCCGCGTAGAGGGCCGTGTATGGCCCTATGCATACTTGGCCGTGTGTAGCCCGTACTCTTTTAAATACATTGGTTGTTTTATTATTATCCAGGGGAGGTTGCATCTGGATAGTTGCCAAGAGAGCTCTATTGAAGAATAGCCCCGCCGCAGTGGCTCAGTGGTTACGGCGCTCGGCTGCTAACCCGAAAGACGCGGGTTCGATCCCGGCCGCGGTGGCCGAATTTCGATGAAGGCGAAATTCTAGAGGCCCGTGTGCTGTGCGATCTCAGTGCACGTTAAAGAACCCCAGGTGGTCGAAATTTCCGGAGCCCTTCACTACGGCGTCCCTCATAGCCTGAGTTGCTTCGGGACTTTAAACACACATAAACCAAACCAAACCAATCTATTTAAGAATAGTGACGCAAGTGTTGTCGCCAGGTACGGACGCAAAAGTGAGCGAAAAAGGCGGTGTAAAGCTCCTCTGTACTAAGAACCTAGTAACGTTTTCCCTTTCCTTCCGGCTTTTGCACGAATCTGCTTGCCGGTTATCTATTGCCAGCGCTGGAGTAAGGCCAAAAGTTTTCAGCGGATTTAATAAAGCGATGAATTGCAAAAGTTTTGCGGCTAGACATTAATCTGTCACTGTTGTAAAAATGTTTTTCACTCACTGGGTAAATTATCCGCACAATCTACCATCACCCGGATGTGTCGTGCGCGTGCGCTGAAGTAGTGACCGTCTCTTAAAGCAAAATAACACCTCCGTTAATCCTGCAGTGCACCAAGTGGTCACAGTGAGCTAGCCACGATTGCAGAAAAGAGAAAAATACCGAGGAAGTTTGGAAGCGATGAGGAAGGCGGCCACATAAAAGAATGGCGCTACCTTCTGCGATCCCATGTCATCTTTCGGGAGGTGCCGTAGCATAGCCGTTAACTTAAGCATTCGGTATTCTCTTAACAGGAGACAGATATGTGCCTCCGTCGGACAACCGAACACATTCCTTCATAATTTAAATTGTTGTTCACCGTTAGCCATGTAACACGTACCAAAATGTTGTCTAACATTGCGGCTCTATAAAAAGAAAAATGAAGTTTTTTCAAACTTATTCCAAGGATTACAGCCGTTTGTTTTTGAAAAAAATATCTAGAAATTTCCTCTTAACATTTTTTAAAATAATAATCTAGATCTTAGCTAAACAGTCATAGTTATTTATCTGCTGGGCAGTCGGAACAAAATCCTGGAGACTGCGCCAAGCAGCTCGTAAAATCACTTAGTCGGTTTTAGCCACGTAGAACGCTCTATTTTAAAATATTGGTTACTTTTAGCTCGGACGCCCTGAATATAATTGTTAAACCAGTCAACTACTATTGAAAGTTCAGAGCTCGTGTTTGTACACTTTTCTGTCCTTTGTCCGGTTTAACGCATGAAATGCTTCTAGCTCGCAATCTCAGAAGAATATAGTCCTGAAGCCGCGAGCCTGAAGTGGAGCATGATTGAGGCCATGCCTTTATGAAACGTTCCGAAATTTTCCATCTCAATGCCTTACAACAGGTAAAAAATTTACCATATTTCAGGCTCGGGCTGGACTCGAACCTCTGCCGGAGCATGAGAAACATTTGCGATTTCCAGTGCCTCAGACCACACCCACCATAGTCGTAGCCTCTCGCATCTAGCTCAATGTGTTATAAATCGTCGCCTTCATCCCGGTTCTGTATTCTTAAATGCTCGGCGTCCGTAGGGGTACTTCCTTGTCTGTGCGATGGAGCCGCAAGAGTCGAGAAATATAAAGGCTCGCTTTGGTAGCAGTATGTAGCCCGCAAACGAGTGTGAGAAGGTGGGCAATGCGGCTGAATACGTCGCTGAGGCGAGTGGTACGGCATGTCAAGATAGTGCGGCAGCCCGTAAAGTCCCAAAAGCAGCGAGGTAAGCTGCGCATGCTGTCCACTTAAGAAAACGATTGCTAGCGGGTACTTCAAGGTGCGAAAGCACTCAGGAAGGCCATCGAAAATTGAAATAGCTAGCTCAAAGAGCTGAAGCAGCCGAAGGGAGGGCCATGTTCAGCAGCCTTACTCCCCGGCCAATACTCATGTGCGGCTGCCACCATCTCTGAATCGTTCTAGAGTGCGCGACGCCTTTCCTGCAAAGAATTTGATGCTTCCACTATTCTCGACAGCGAGGTAGACTACAAAGTGTCTTCAGCGCTGCAGGCACCAAGGCGTATGAGGGGATGATCAAGAATTCATTTATGCGTTATTCTCCGAGGTGGTTCAGTGGCTTTGGGGCTTTGGGATTCCAAGAAGACGGGATCAAAACCTGGCCGCGATGGCCGCATTTCTATGGAAGCAATATACAAAAACTTCCATGTGCTGTGCTATGTCAGCTCGTGTTGACGGTCCCAAGGTGATCTAAATTAATCCAGAGCCCTGCAACGCGGCGTTCATCTCTCGTGTGTCCCTACGGGGCGTTGAACTCTACAGTTTACAATGTTATTTTTGCGTGAAAAAATTGGCCCAGTTCGGAGAAGTACTTCCTTGAAAAGTTTTATCATGAACTGTAAAACCAGCAAGGTAAGTTGACGTAATGACATGATTATAAAGTTACCAAACTTTCTTGCACGCGAACAGTTCTTTTGTAGACATTTACAAGTAAAAAGACAAAAGTTGTAGGCCCTAAAAGGATTGTTTATCGGGTGTTCACCCGCGCGAAAGCGAAACCAATTTTGGGATTAGGATTTACCGCTAGATGCTCACGGAAACATTCAAAAGATTGTGAATACTATAGAAGCCCTCGTTCCTTAAATAACGGGATAACATGTAGAATAGCACGTTGAGTATCAACGTTTTCTTTAGCGAGAAATGACGAACAGTCTCAACATTATGTAGCCCAGAAGATAACCTCAGGTGTGAGCACTGACCTTCATTTACTCGCGTTAATGATGAAGCTCACTGCAGTGTTATGGAAAAAGCTGGACCGCTTCTTTAACAGGACTCGTCGTATTGGTAAGGTGTGCGGTCTGCGTGCCGCGTGTAACTAGGCATCGGCGTTACTTTTTTGTCTATGGCCATTCCAGCGTCATCTATAAAAACCACAATATTTAATGATGACAAATGTCTACGCCTTTTTTATATACACCTAAGTGGAATCGGGCTGGATTGATAGACCAGCGCCATCTATAAAAGCCACAATATTTGATGATGACAAATGTCTACGCCTTTTGTATATACACCTAAGCGGAATCGGGCTGGATTGATAGACCAGCCTCTAGCCCGGAAGCGTATTCCCAGCTTTGGTTGTGAGTTTCGGTTCCGGCTTTGGCATGCTGTCACGCGCACTCACTGATCGAATCTGACGGAAGAGCAGCTTTGTCTGCCTTGTATGCAATTCGAGACTTCTACATCCTCGGCATGTGTAGGGGCTATGCGGTTGAGACGAGGCACCGGAAGCGAATCTTCGAGGACAATATTGGGTTCATGTGCGAACCTCTGAAAAGCTTATCGCGCCGCTGAGAAAGGCTTCGTCTGCTTTGTTGAAGTGATTTGGAAGCTCCTCTAAATGCATTCGCAGACGATTTTTGTGGATATACTTCATACGGGGCAGCACGAAACGTAAGTTAAAAAAATTGTAAAAGTACCGTAAAGAAACAGAAGCAGCATTTCTGCGGGTCGCCTAGAGGAGGCTAGGTTGTTTTCATTCCGAATTATACATTGAGTTACTCAAGGTAATGTCATTGCCTTTCCGCCATTTGACATACGGAAAAAAATTCACCTATGTAGTGGTAGGGCACCAAAAGAAGCTTCCAAAGGCATGATCTGCGAGATTGCTGTTCATTAGAAAGGCGCTTTACGCGCTAAAAAAGAACCTGGCAAAAAAAAAAAGCCTTAGCGGCTACAGCCCATACTCTAAACTTCTATGGGCGCAACCGCAGTAGCTATCATCGAGTGAAGGTGTGCTTTATCCACTCTTTGTTTAGAGGACAGAAATCTGTTGATATTGGAGATATTGTTTCTCGAAATTTATCGGTATCTGTCAACGATCGCCATCTTTCCAAATGAAGCGCTTGAGTATATCTTCAATAGCTCAGCGGTGGCTCAGTCGTTATGGTGCTCGGCTGCTGACCCAAAAGACGCGGGTTCGATCCCGGCCGCGGCGGCTAGAATTTCTTTGGAGGAGAAATTCTAGAGGCCCGTGTACTGTGCGATGTCAGTGCACGTTAAAGAACCCCAGGTGGTCGAAATTTCCGGAGCCCTCCACTACGGCGTCTCTCATAGCCTTAGTCGCTTTGGGACGTTAAACCCCATAAACCAACCAACCATCAAAATTCAGTTATCTTCCATTAAACAAATTATTGACTGGACTCATTAGGCGAGTATTTAAGTGAGGTAAAGCTACTTTTGCTCAAGGTGTTAAGTAACAATGTTGTTTGAGTATAATTTGTTTTACATCATTAGCTTTTTCTTTTTACTTTTCCCTCATAAAACTTGAAACACCCTCCCATCCCGTATTGTTATCCGATTTCTTTTTCCATAGAGTGCTCTACAGCCCCAAAATTTCGCCTCCATCGAAATTCGAGCACCACGGCCGGGATCGAACCCGCGTCTTTCGGGTCAGCAGCCGAGCACCTTAACCAGTTTGTTATATCCGAGATGGCCACTCGTGACTGCAGTCCTCATTTCCGCTTGCACAGACCTTTCTAATGCTGCCCAATTAATAATACAATGCAATGTCACCAAGAAACTACAAACAAAAATTTAAATACATGACAACTAAAAACAAAGCGTTCGAAAGTTGGGAACATATTATTCAGGCACTACACAACATCGGAAGGCAAGAATAATTCTTGTGGTCATAAATTATCGATAATCTGAACGAAACGACAGCTGTCAGTTGATACAATAGCTGGTAACATGTTGCAATTTAAAACTGTTTCTTGAAATGTGAATTTTTTGTAATGTGTCCGAAAAAATTTTTCTCAAGTTTGATTTCTGTGGTTCCTCGTACCTCAGTCGTGGTAGGTGGACTTATTATAGTTAAATTAACCTTCATATCTTAAGTTGTTTAAAGTGCATGCCTCAGTTTCAACCGCTTTTCTCCGCCTTTTCTCGGGAGGTTCGATTCTGACGCAAGCCTTCATCTACCTCACACTAGCTCCCGCGAATATCAAGCTTAAACTTCCTAACACAACACCACCCTGCTTCGATTTCTTGGATGAGACATCTGACGGTTTTCCCACAAGGTGCACGTGTACTCTAAGTGCGCGTGGTCTCTCTAGGCTTTGACACGCCAACGTTTTGGCATGTGAGGAGTGATTCTAAGGTTCCGCATGACCAACTTAAATATATTGCCTCTGGTTTCTTGCTTTGCTGATTGTATGCTGAATAAAGACCAGATCGTGTGAAAGGAGAACTTAAATGTTTTTGAACTCAGTCATTCTTAGTGATAGCTTATATACACTATTGCAGCGCTATACGCGCAGCGTAAAATGGTTCTGTCGAGATATTCGTACTGGAATATGACGCAGAGATGGCATACCACAGTCTTGCTTATTCAATACCAAGTTTGGATGATGTATTTTCCTGATTTGATGAGAATTAATTATAAATCCGCGTCGTCTGCAGCACTAATGACCAATAACAACCAGCTTTCGTATAGTGCGCGTTTAGCTTTGCAACAGCTCTACAGTTTTCTGCTGTTTGCGTTGTATTCAGAAGTGGCTTCACTGTTCAAAATAATAATTTTCTCTTTGCTAATGATAATCCTCCTTTTCTTTGTCTCTCTCTTTCAGTGTTCTTCTAGTGCACAATAATAATAAAAAAATCATTAGACCAAGGTTGTGGGGCCCGCGTCATGCCGAGTATTCGAAGTACGAGCCACACTCCCATCGCCTCCTCCGTTCGTTGCCCCAGACCCTTCCTTCCCGGCTGCGGCCTAGTAAATCGACAGGGGTGCAAGCTTGATAAGCGAGGGGAGCAGTCGCTCCGCACTCTCTTGGCCTGTCCCTCGGCCACTACGGACGTCTGGTCACCCACTCAGCGGAACTGGTGCCATAAGATGTAAGACAATGATATCCTTTGTACATAGAATATTGTACGTAGATCTCATTTGTACGGAGAATATATGCGAGGTCGCCACCATCTTACTTTGCTGGCGGCACCCCGTATGAGCCAAACATAAAAGCTCGCACCGACGCCATCTTGGGCTGTGCGTACAAATGATGCTGTGGCTACTGCGCGGTGCTTGTGGACGCTGCCCGGCAGCTTGGTGCTGTTAAGTATACCTGAACTCAGAATACGGCTGGTTTTGTTTGATTTAGCTAATAAACCACATAATTCGGGTAAGGGATCGTCAGTGTTGTACTTCGTAACCAGTTGTAAGCAGCAATAGCGGCCAGAGTGACGCCGAAGGGCCACGCTCCGCTTACTACGGAGATGCCTATTTTTATCTTTTGTGGAGCCTACATTTGAGTTATGATTTACTATCAATAACTCGAAATATAGCCAGCAGGTGTACTACGGCTCGCCTCATCACATCTGCGTCGCGCACTCATCATTGCGCGGCGCGGCCTGTTTCATGTATATATATACCTTGCCCGGTGGTGTCTGTCTCGACTTAAAAGCCAGCTACCGTCGTATCGCATGAAAGAATTTTAAGTTACGCAGGTCAAATCGCTTGCTTATCGTTTCCAGTTTTTAATGAGGTTTTCCATCTGTCCTGGTGGACGCAAAATTATACGTCATGACTTTTGCCTCCTGGGCTATGCCGTGGCATTGGGCTGCCGATTTGCCTCGTCCATCTCGGGGTAATATTTTCCTAGTATGGATTCCCACCAACTAGCCCGCCAGATTATGTTATTCAATATTTTCCTGATCGAAGTCGGTGATGGTGCTGAGTGGTAGCCGCAGAAAGTCTCCCATTTGATGGACGTTGGGGAGAACTGAGCATTAGGATTGGGCACCGAAGTAAAATTACGAACTTTTGAATGTGCTATAAGAACGATCCCTAGTGTTGAGATGTTGCGTGCACTGTCATGTCTAGAAAGTTATTGTTATATTCAGTGCAAGATCCGCTTCCTTTAATTACTTTTTTCCAGATGGCTCATAACGCACACACCCGCTGGAAGTCGTCTAATTGGTGGATAACGTCAAGGAGTAGCCAGAAATTTGCAGTGCCCATTTTAGGAAGTTTTAGCCCCACCGTACAGGTAAACACGTTAAATGCGGCAAATGCTGCCGTCCGGCAAATGTGCCTAGGCAAGCCTGGCAAGGTAGCAACTATGGTAGCAACGGCAACGCCTTACCGTATTTTCCGCACGGCTGTCCGGCCACTTCAACTGTCTAGGTGCCTGTATATTACTATTTCAACAAACAAACCGAGTTCGTGTTTCCGGACTAGCCAGCAATGCGATCAAGTCCTGGTGCGGCATTTCGATTATACTACTGATAACTAGGTAAATTTAACACATAATGAAGTCAAAAGGCGTGTTCGGCGGGAGCTTTCTCCTGAAGGTGCTGCCACACACATACATACAAGCACACAGCGCCTTTTTCGCAGAAAAAAGGTTATATTGGTAATGCAGTAAGACGTAAAACTGCATAACTACCCCCCCCCCCCCCACCCCCCACCCCACCCCCCACCCCCTCAATGCAGACTTGCAGCGTGGCGATAGGCGCACGCTATCTGCTTTCTTCTTCACAGCCACTACAACAGACGCTAGCCGTCAGCTAGCTGGATATCGAAGCGGCATCTTGCGCAGGTTCTGATCGAAGTACCTACGTACGGCACGCATAAAGTAGGAGGCAGGCGGCAGAGTTGCCTGCGAGGGATGATAGAACAGGCGTGCGGCTTTAGGTGGCGCAGAACTCAGTTTAGTTCGCTTTCCCATGTCCCTCAATATTTTGATCGCGCCAGCACGTCGGATTGTGCTCCACATGAAATGAAGAAACATCATATAAAGCCGAGGCCTCCCCAGGCTCTTAGCCTTTAGCCTTGGCCTCCTCTTAGACACTGTCTGAGGAACAAATAAAGGAAAAGTCAAGTAAAAGGAGAAATCAAGAACTACCCTGCCAGACAAAAGCGGCCATGAAGCAATAAAGGGATTCCACAACATGCATCAAGCAGACGATCTTACATCAAGAAGATGATCGAGGTTGGCAGCATTTGTCCCAACGCTGCACAAGAGAACAACCAGCGTTATACAGAGCATTCTTCCAGCAAATGCAGCTGTACCTGCCAGCACCTGGAATTATGTCTAGCAACGATAAGCCCAGTGCACTTTTATACACCTTATGGAACGGAAAATGGCCGTTCTCCCGTCATATATTTGTTTGTTTCTTTTTTGTCCCAGACAGCCTTTAAGCTACCAATTCTTAGAGTAAACAGCAGGTGCAAACATCATGATGCCATTGTCCATACAATCGCCCTAGGTTTACTGCGCGGATACAATGTGACGCATTGAGAGCGCCTATTGACTGCCTCATTGTATTCATAGATGCAATAGAGTTTTAGTATTGCGGGCTTTGCGTAATTAGTGCAATAACGGGTCCTGTGTGCGCACGCGCAGAACGCTGACGGAGAAATAGCGTTAGCGTGCGCACGCAATTATCGAAAGTTAGCGCTACCGTTTTTGAGCGATTAGCCTGAAAATATGGCGATGTTCTTTAAACCGAGAGCCACCCGCTTTAGCCGAATAAGCGTTCGTTGCGGTTCTCGTCGGCATGGCTACCGGTTACTGCTGGTGCTATAACCGTTCGCTATGACTGCCCTTGCTTTGATGACAAACCTCAAGCTGTTTTTTTTTTTAGATAAACTTGATTCTGGCTCTCATGGGCCGAATGGGGACTGAAGTTGCGCTGCAACCGTCTGCGAGTGCTATGAACGTAAGGCAACCTTCCGGAACGTAACAAAAATAGGCTTCCAGTTTTGTAACGGGGTTTTATGTATCTCTACAACTTAACATGGCAACTTATATTGTTTGGTTTATGGGGGTTTAACGTCCCAAAGCGACTCAGGCTATGAGGGACGCCGTAGTGAAGAGCTCCGCAAGTTTAGACAACCTGGGGTTCTTTAACGTGCACTGACATCGCACAGCACACGGTCCTCTAAAATTTCGCCTCGATCGAAATTCGACCGCAGCGGCCGGGATCGAACCCGCGTCTTTCGAGTCAACAGCCGAGCATCATAACCACTGAGCCACCGCGATTTTCAGCACTTTATTCATGACAGGCTCTGAACGCACTCATAGATTAAGATAGCAGATTAGCTCCGAGTAGAGCATTCAGCTATGCGTTTTACAGCACACCTGTTCGGACGCTGGTGGTATCAGTATACAGCAGTTAACGTGACCATCTCCTGCACGGGCCAGGGGCTACCTTTGTCTTCTTAGCGTGGGGTTAGTGCTAGCCTATATTCACGTTACCACGCTTAACTCTTCCCCGCTTTCGGGCGACTACTTCGAGCTTGTCGGTGCAGGAGTGATAAGTAGCGGTTGTACTTCTCGGTATAAATGAAAAAGAAAAGTGCAAAGTTTTCAATTTTGGAAATTCGGCTTTAACCTAAAAAGGCCGGTATTCTTGACATTCACACCACAACTGGCTGACTACTGAATAGGAGTTACACTCAAAGGAAAAAAAGAACACAGTACGGAAGTCAACCGCTTGGTAAGGCAGCGGCAGCGTTCGATTAACTAGTGCAGGTGTGCGTTTGCAGGCATTTCACCTACGCAAGCTTAAATTTCTTTGTAGAGCGGGAGGTTCCACACAATGTAAAGCTATTCACCGTCATAACGCGCTTAGGGCAGCTACCTGGTTAAGTTGGCTTTTGTACCGCATAAAGGATGCTGACGCGAAACCATTCGTAAGCGCCACGAAAAATTTTAATTTTCGGGTTATACCGTCGGTTAACCTGCGCTTCCACAGATTCCGTCGAAACACAGGTCCCGTGATAACCTGTTCTCTCATTGTATCCTTCGCAACAACCCAACAGTAACATGAGAACATAGCCTGAAGTCAACTCCCACTGGCAGTTTTGTCTGATGGCATGACCATATAATTTCGGGTACCTTTTTGAGGGCGATAGTATTTATTTCTGGAGGTACCTCTAAGTACGACAATTTTTATGTTGCAGATAAATTGAATGGTTGGGGGCACAAAAAAGGTTAAGATTAAACTCTCAGTGACTTTTCATTGCAGAGAAAAATGGTGTTACATATCTGGGAAAAAGAAAGAAAAAGTAATTCATTCGTAGAACTGCGTTCTGAAATAAACCCCGAAAAAAGTTCCCCGAATTTCAAAAAGAAAAAAGAGAAAAGTCCAACTCCTACTAATCGGCAATTCTAAGGAAAAGCGCAGTAGTAGCCATCGGCGGGTGGATACCTGGACAGAAAAGTAAAGGAAGGGATTAAGGAAGGGTTGAAAAGGCCACGATTACGATAATCGGTAATGCTTTATTACAGTACAGCTGTAAAAACTCACTGGACAGTCACGGCACTACAGGTAATCGCAAACGCATCGCCAAAGTAGAAACTGGACGCCGGCGCTGCAAGACCCTGCTATGAAAGCCACTTTAACCTAACAGCCAGTATAAATAATAAATTGACAATAGCAAAGCTTTTTAATTCAGTCACAGAAATCACTCGGATCACTTGGGCTGTAAAGACGCAATGCAGAGTATCGTAATAGTGCTATGAGTTTCGTATTAATGGAAAGAAATGTAAATTAGATAAGATATCCTCTCGGCACCTTAAAGTTGTAGCGAATCTGATCTCTGAACCACTTTGTCATGTTATTAATCTCATCCTAAAGACAGGTGTTTTTCCTGCTTGCCTCAAAACAGCTAAGGTAATCCCAGTGTTCAAGAAAGGAGACAGACGATTAATTTCTAACTATCGACCTATATCTGTTTTATTTTCTCTCAGTAAGATCATCGAGAAATTGATAGTTGAACGCTTAAACAATTACCTAGATAAATTTAAGATAATTTCCCCCCATCAGTTTGGTTTTCGGCCTGGCAGCTCGACTAACTTAGCACTGATCTCTTTGACTGATTTTATCAAGCAAGGTATTGATAATGGCGAAGTTTGTTGGTTCTGTCTTTTTAGATTTCACAAAAGCTTTTGTTATGATTAATGACTCCATATTGCTTCAAAAACTCGAATTTTATGGTATTGCAGGTCCCGTGTCACGACTGCTGAAAAGCTATTTACAAAATCGTCAACAAATAATCAATATTGGTGGAAGCTTTTCCCAAGCTAAAACTATTAACCAAGGTGTTCCTCAGGGCTCTATTTTAGGACCCTTACTATTCTTACTGTATATTAATGACCTTCCTAATTCTATTAGTCCAACTCACTGTGCCTTATATGCTGATGACACTACCGTGTAATTATCTAATACATCCATAGATGATCTAACTCTTGAACTGAATGGCGTTCTAAGTAATGTAGCCAAATGGTGCACTGACAATCAGTTGTTGATTAATTCCTCTAAAACGAAATTCATAGTGTTCAAAAGTAGCCAGAAAATTATTTCGTGTCCCCCTACGTTAAATCTTTGTTCTTGTGATATTCCGGCTTCTGATAACACCAACTTCCTCGGCGTTATCCTTGATTCAACTCTTAAATTTTCTGCCCATATCGCTCATCAAAAAAAAAAAAAGATCTATGTTTGGCATCAGAGCTCTAATTAAGGCGCGTTCATATTTTCCATGCAACCTACTCCTATCTTTGTATTATGCCTTCATACATAGTCACATCACTTATGTGATTATTGCATGGGGAAATACTTATCATTGCCATTTATCGTCTCGCAACACTTACAAAACCAGGCCATCCGCATTATTAAACGTAGCCCTTTCTCAACTAATGCTCGTTCTTTATTACAGGAGCACAGTATTTTACCAGTCCACCAGCTTTTCCAGTATCACCTTGCAATCATGTTCTTTAGATTACTACATGTCACCCTACATTTTCAGTTTGTAGACCCCATTCAGCTCATCAATCACAACCCTACCAGATTTGCAGCAAGAAACAATTTTCTGCTCCCCAAAGTCCATACCAATATGGTAAATCGACGTCGTCTTTTCAAGCTATTTCAATTTAGAACACATTGCCACCCAATCTAAAAACATCAATTTCCTTGCCTGAATTCAAAAACAAGCTCAAAGTATTTTTATTGGAATGCTGATGTGTTATTCACTTTTTGCTGGTGTGTTATATTACCTGCGTTATTGTGATTTTTGACCTTGTTTTTGTGAAGTATTGATTTTATATTTTCTATATTTTGTATTTATCCGCTAACTATGCTGTAACCATTTCTTGTACTAATGATTTATCGAGGGTCCCGGTGCAGTCTTTGACTTTGGGACCCTCGTCTGCACATTTATGATGTCTTGTATATTTTTTTGGGACTAATAAAGCCTAACTTTCTTAAAAAAAAAAATCGGTCCCACGGCTCCCTTCCTTCAGTGTGTGTACATGGCCTTCATGACGTCGCAAAATCCGCCCCTCGCCGGTCTGCCTACTTCATTGTCAGGTTGCACCTTACTCGCCGCGTCCCTTCAATGACCCGTTGTTCCACCGCTGTGACTCATTGTGACTCACGCGCGTCTTTTGCCTGCATCCAGTCAGTCGTGAAGAAGGTGCCGCGTATATGCCAAAAAAAACAAAAAAACAATGGGTGTCTGTGAGCCTTTGGTCATACTCTCTTTTTCCTCTTTAATCCTTTTCTCGCCCAAGCTGACCTCTGCCGAAATGTTCACGTTCCAATAACTTAGGCGCGTGCAGTACCAATATGCTGGACGCTAAGGATCATAAGCCTCAGATCCAATTCATTTTTCGTGCGGCCTAAAGGCGGCAAGACACTATCCCAGAAAAAGGAAAAGAAAGGACGAAAATAAAGAACCTCCAGGATGTTCACCTTCACTCTGACGTCATACACATGGGTTTCGCTACGTGTTCTCTATCCGCTTCACATTGTCGCGGAGTCGGTGTTCTACAGGCCCTTTGTGTCCACTCTTTTTCCTTTGTGTGGCTTTCCGCCTACTTTCGGAATAACGACGGCAAAATTATTACGAAAAAACGCCGACAACGTAACAATAGCAACGGAGACCGCAAGCACTCGCTCACACTGCACTATATACACGCATGACGTCTTCTTCAATTTCTTTATTTTTGCCAGTTCTGTAGAATAAAAGCATCATGGCAGCGCGTCAGGGTACACTCTGGGCCCTAGCCTGATAATCCTGTTCACAGCAGGCACTGGAAACAATGAGCCTTGTGTGGCGAAACCACACAGCTGACGGCGGCTACAGTAGCTATGAGGTAAAGGTTGGATGAGCCAGAAAACAGGTTTCAAACTCAAGTGTAAGTGGGATCGTTCTCAACAGTGTCGCCTTTTACACTCTACTTCGCATTTAGCGTGCAAAGGTGTGGAAATTAAGAAAGTTGTCCGCAAAAAAAAAAAGAAAAGGAGAAGACACGTATTGATCCGCGCTCCAGTTTAGGCATCGAATTTGGGCCGCTTTGTTGTGAACACGCGTCTGGGAGTAGCAATTTTTTACTTTGAAATGAATTTACCTTCCAGTCCCGGAACACTTAGTTGACCACGGCCCCAAAATTGCTGCAAAGCTGTCGCCTAAGCGAGTAGTCCTTGAAGTCGTAATTTGCGCCCGCGTAGTGTTATAGCGATGAAAAATAAGAAAAACTTTTAAGCACACCTAGCGGGAATATAACGCACACCTCCGAATGTCAAGAAACTCCGCCGGTTTAAGCCACCGGCACCTGGGCCATTTTTTTTTTCAGTACGGTATTTATTCAATAATTACGCATATACAATAAATATTTACACAGACCGCATGAAGCAACACCAAATTAACCTGCCCACAGGATGATGAGCACCGATGAAGCGAATTTAAAAGGCACCAAACCCCGCAACTGTAGCCAGAAAGGTTCCCCACCAAGTGCCTATTGAAAGTTTTCGTTGCTCCTTCGGCTTTCCTTCTTTGCCTGTGGACCCTCCTTACGTCCACTTCGACGGCACTAAGTGCTGAATATCCACGCCTGCGTTGTTGCATCTCGGCTACCGCGGCGTGTACTTCGCAGATTTTCGTTGAACCCGCCTTGCCTCTGGTTTTGACGGGGCGCACAGCTGAATCTTCCAGTCTATGCAGTTTTGGCTTGAGTTGGCAGCACATGCCTTCGGATCTGGTCTTTGCACACGCTTTCGGCCTTGGCTACACAATGAGCCAAGTCCTCACGGGGTCATCGCTTCCGTTTGGGATCTTGGGAACGCCGCAAAGCTTCTATGGCAAGGGCTCGGTATCCCCAAGGCGTCTGGAAGAGTGGAATTGAAAGGATTATTACTCGAGTGGTTCGTGATTACTAGCACGTCACGTTATCACATCGAACGATGCACTCGGCACTGCGAAAGAGAAAGGCGAAAAGGCTCGCGCTCGCAGGCGATGACCTGAGGGCGGCGCCTCATCGTGCTGCACAGAACACTGGCCAAGAAAAAGGCGACGAGGCTCGATCGCAGGCATTTTGCATCAACTAATGCATAGCCTTACCCTACTTGTCATTTTTCCGCTCTTCCACACGCGACTTCCCTCGCGCTGTTTTCTCCGCGAATGCCAATGCTCTACGCCGTGATCTCAACAGATGGGCACTAACAGCAGTCGGTGTGAAACACATCGGCACCACAAAACACAAGAAGGAAGGCGAGGCTGAGCAGATGATGAAAGGATAGTACCAATCCAGCTTCAATTCAGTTCAGCTGAGTTGTATATTGTAACGGAAAATAGGGCGACAGGTCGCTAACCGGCAGAATACAGCAAGCAGCCAGCCAGCCAGCGCGAGACACTTCAACGTATTCGAAGACACTTCAGCGCCACCTGAGAACACCAGGTGGCATTACTCCCCCTCCCAAAAAAAAGAAAAACTTAAAAGCGGGGTTGCAGTACGGGCAGTGGAAAGAGAAAAAAAAACAGCACAAGCACATAAAAATGTACAAGGGAGGTGGGCGAAGGTGTCCCACGCGAAAACTAGCGGAACACTGAGCGTACTATCCATTACCGCGTGAAGTAGGGTTTCATGCGGACAACGTGCACAACCTCAGAGCGGGGTGGACGACGCTGAGGCTGCACAGTCCCGTAAGGAAGAACTTCGTAGGTCACTTCGGTGACGCGGCGCAAAACTCGGTACGGTCCAAAGTAGCGGCACATCAGTTTTTCAGACAAGCCTGGGCGGCGTACCGGGGTCCACACCCAAACTTGGTCACCCGGATGGTACTCGACGTGCCGATGACGGAGGTTGTAGCGGCGCGCATCCGTGCTCTGCTGCCGCTGAATGTGAATACGGGCAAGTTGACGTGCTTCCTCGGCGCGCTCAGCGAACTGCTCGGCGTCTGGCGTGAGTGGGTGGTCATCAGTGCAGCATGGAAGCATTGCATCCAGCATCGTCTGAACGTCACGTCCATAGACCAGACGAAATGGTGTAAATCGTGTCGTCTCCTGGGTGGCCGTGTTGTAAGCGTACGTGACGTACGGGAGAATCTCGTCCCAGGTTTTGTGCTGCGAGTCTATGTACATTGCGATCATGTCGGCGATCGTTCTGTTGAGTCTCTCTGTCAGCCCGTTCGTCTGTGGGTGATAGGCAGTGGTTTTGCGATGGTTCGTGTGACTGAGCTCGAACACGTCGCACATGAGCTGTGCCGTAAACGCCGTACCTCGATCAGTGATTACGTGGGATGGTGCGCTATGACGCAGCACGATTTGTTGCATAAAAAACTGGGCGATCTCAGATGACGTACCGCGCTGCACCGCTTTAGTTTCCGCATACCTTGTTAAATAGTCGGTCGCGACTATGATCCATTTATGACCGGCCGATGACACAGGGAATGGGCCCAGAAGATCGATGCCGACTTGATCAAAAGGCGTTCGAGGCGGTTCAATAGGTTGGAGCAAGCCCGCTGGCTTGAGAGGAGGCGCCTTACGACGTTGGCAATCGCGGCAGCCTCTGACGTAACGCTGGACGGCGTGAGAAAGTTTGGGCCAATAATACGCCTGGCGCACGCGTGCAAGTGTGCGGGCAAAGCCCAAGTGGCCGGAGGTCGGCTCATCGTGACAAGCCAGAAGGATATCGGCGCGGAGATCTGCCGGAACAACGAGGAGGTGCGCTCGGTCAACAGTGCTGGAGTTTTTCTTAAACAAAATGCCGTTCCGGAGACAGAAGGCCGGCAGGTTTCTAGAAAATTGTCGGGGTACGACAGAAGCTCGGCCCTCCAGATAATCAATGATAGGTCGCAGGTCTGGGTCAGCGCGCTGTCGGGTCATTAGGTCTATGTCGCTGAAAACTCCAATAAAACCACTCTCGTCCTTTATGCTATCATCCGCTAACCCGACGGGTGCGCGAGGGAGTGCGTCAGCGTCTTCGTGCGTCTGGCCAGATTTGTGCTCAATGGTGTAGGCGAATTCTTGGAGGCGGAGGCTCCATCGGGCTAGGCGCCCCGATGGGTCGCGAAGATTGGCAAGCCAGCACAACGAATGGTGGTCGGTAACTACTTTGAACGGGCGGCCGTAGAGGTACGGACGAAATTTCATGGTTGCCCACACAACCGCAAGGCATTCTTTTTCTGTGGTCGAATAGTTTGTTTCAGCGCGAGAAAGCGTGCGGCTTGCATACGCGATGACCCTTTCCACGCCACCTTGGTGTTGGACGAGTACGGCGCCGAGGCCGACGTTACTCGCGTCGGTGTGGACTTCGGTTTCAGCCTCTTCATCAAAGTGCGCAAGAACAGGGGTTGTTAGCAGTCGTCTGCGCAGCTCGGCAAAAGCCTCCTGCTGCTCGGAAGCTCACACGAACTGTGTATCATTGCGCGTGACGTGGTACAGGGGTGCGGCAATCTTTGAAAAGTCGGCGATGAAGCGGCGGTAATATGCGCACAGACCCAAAAAACGTTGCACACTTTTCTTTGTTGCAGGAACAGGAAAGTTGGCGACGGCAGCAGTTTTCTCGGGGTCGGGCTTAACGCCATCGGCACTCACGAGGTGACCGAGAAACTTCAACTCTTTGTACCCAAAGTGGCACTTCTCTGGCTTTAGCGTTAAGTCGGCCGATCGGAGGGCATCTAATACTGTCCTCAGGCGTTCAAGGTGTTCGGCAAAGGTTTCGGAAAAGACGACGACATCATCCAGATAAACCAAAGAAGTTTGCCATTTTAGTCCAGCGAGAACGGTATCCATCATCCGCTGGAAAGTTGCCGGCGCTGAACATAGCCCAAAAGGTAGCACTTTAAATTCGTACAGTCCGTCGGGTGTCACGAACGCCGTTTTCGCGCGGTCCCGCTCGTCGACCTCTATCTGCCAGTACCCACTCTTTAAATCAATGGAGGAGAAGTACTGGGCGCTACGAAGTCTGTCGAGCGAGTCGTCGATACGAGGCAGCGGGTAGACGTCTTTTTTAGTGATGTTGTTCAGTTTTCGATAATCCACGCAGAAGCGGAGTGTCCCATCCTTTTTCTTCACCAGCACGACAGGTGAAGACCAGGGGCTGCTGGAAGGTTGAATGATTCCATCTGAAAGCATCTCCTTCACCTGCGTTTGTATCGCCCCGCACCTCCACCAAAATATGTAACGGAAAACAGGGCGACAGGTCTCTAACCGGCAGAATACAGCAAGCAGCCAGCCAGCCAGCCAGCCAGCCAGCCAGCCAGCCAGCCAGCCAGCCAGCCAGCCAGCGCGAAACACTTCAACGTCTTCGAAGACACTTCAGCGCCACCTGAGAACACCAGGTGGCAATATTTTCATGTATTTATATGGCGGCGTGGAGAAAGAAAATACCTGCATGGGGGCAGCTTGAGGAGCCCTTGATCCTATTACAAGCAATAGCACAGGCGCATATGTACCCGCAGCCTGTGCTACTTCCAGTCAGTTTAGTAATACTTGCCTTTGAGGTAAGCAGTCATTTGACGATAATGGGATATTAACGAAACAACACACTCAGAATGGCGATGCACTGCACTGGATTTACATGGGCTGTGCAGTGCAGGAGGAGAAAATAAATCTAGAACATCAAGATGAGATGAGAAGATGAGCTGACAGACGGCTGAGGACTGAGCAGCGTGCAGCTAGTGATGGCAGAACCCGTGACATGTGCGACGAATATTTTTGTGGTTGCAGCTGTGCTTGCGGAGAAGAAGCTTGCTCACTGACTCCAGCTTGAGCAACAAGCAGTGCTTTTTCTGCTGGCCTAAAAATGAGAATGGCGTCATCTCATGAAACGATAAAAAAAAGACAAATGTTACTTGCAAAGAACCTCAAGACTTTAAGCCCACGCCAGGCCCAAGGAGGCTTTCTCGGCTTCACCTTGTTGCGAGCTCAATGCCTTGCATTAAATTTTTTCCCACTTTCTCCCATATTTGCGGCTCTCTATCGATAATGACATGAAGGTGAAAATGAAACTCTGGTGACGACAAAAACAGTCATGAGCACTTCCTTGACGTGGCCAGGGCTGCACTTGCATGTCCGCTGCTTTGTAATTTTCAGCTCATAGTCGAAACAAGACCGTTGCGGTGATGTGCCAAAGTACACTGTAGGACATTACTTTAGCCATTAAGCAAACAAGGGAAGGGGAATGAGGGGCTCGTTATAAATATGAAAGAAGCCAACAGCCACAGAAACCAAGGGGCAAAGGGGATTTTTTTTAAAATTAATTTATTTATTTTGTGGTGTTGATCAATTTAGAATATTACTGAACATGTTATCGCTTAAAGCTAATTGATTAGAAAAGCAGAAGAAAAAACAACCACTGCCGCCGATGGGATCCGAACCCACGACCTCCGAATTACGCGTCCGGTGCTCTACCTCTGAGCTACGGCGACGGCTGTCAAATCTTCTGCTTTCGGGGTATTTATGTTTACAAGTAACCTAACCTTGAGAGTGTTCATCAGCGCTACCCACGTTCATAAGCGTCGGACGTAGACCGTCCTGAGTTACCGCAGGTGTGACGTAGAACGTCATCGAACGGAGAGGGTGGAAGCTGCGTGAGAACCCTCTTATGCTTCCTATGGAGTCAAGGCTGCCAGAACCGAGGCCCTCGCTAAGCAATTAAGCAAACAAGGGAAGGGGAATGAGGGGCTCGTTATAAATATGAAAGAAGCCAACAGCCACAGAAACCAAGAAGCACAGGGGATTTTTTTTAAATTAATTTATTTATTTTGTGGTGTTGATCAATTTAGAATATTACTGAACATGTTATCGCTTAAAGCTAATTGATTAGAAAAGCAGAAGAAAAAACAACCACTGCCGCCGGTGGGATCCGAACCCACGACCTCCGAATTACGCGTCCGGTGCTCTACCTCTGAGCTACGGCGACGGCTGTCAAATCTTCTGCTTTCGGGGGTATTTATGTTTACAAGTAACCTAACCTTGAGAGTGTTCATCAGCGCCACCCACGTTCATAAGCGGCGGACGTAGACCGTCCTGAGTTACCGCAGGTGTGACGTAGAACGTCATCGAACGGAGAGGGTGGAAGCTGCGTGAGAACCCTCTTATGCTTCCTATGGAGTCAAGGCTGCCAGAACGGAGGCCCTCGCTAAGCAATTAAGCAAACAAGGGAAGGGGAATGAGGGGCTCGTTATAAATATAAAAGAAGCCAACAGCCACAGAAACCAAGGGGCACAGGGGATTTTTTTTAATTAATTTATTTATTTTGTGGTGTTGATCAATTTAGAATATTACTAAACATGTTATCGCTTAAAGCTAATTGATTAGAAAAGCAGAAGAAAAAACAACCACTGCCGCCGGTGGGATCCGAACCCACGACCTCCGAATTACGCGTCCGGTGCTCTACCTCTGAGCTACGGCGACGGCTGTCAAATCTTCTGCTTTCGGGGGTATTTATGTTTACAAGTAACCTAACCTTGAGAGTGTTCATCAGCGCCACCCACGTTCATAAGCGGCGGACGTAGACCGTCCTGAGTTACCGCAGGTGTGACGTAGAACGTCATCGAACGGAGAGGGTGGAAGCTGCGTAAGAACCCTCTTATGCTTCCTATGGAGTCAAGGCTGCCAGAACCGAGGCCCTCGCTAAGCAATTAAGCAAACAAGGGAAGGGGAATGAGGGGCTCGTTATAAATATGAAAGAAGCCAAGAGCCACAGAAACCAAGGGGCACAGGGGATTTTTTTTTAATTAATTTATTTATTTTGTGGTGTTGATCAATTTAGAATATTACTGAACATGTTATCGCTTAAAGCTAATTGATTAGAAAAGCAGAAGAAAAAACAACCACTGCCGCCCGGTGGGATCCGAACCCACGACCTCCGAATTACGCGTCCGGTGCTCTACCTCTGAGCTACGGCGACGGCTGTGGGTGGCGCTGATGAACACTCTCAAGGTTAGGTTACTTGTAAACATAAATACCCCCGAAAGCAGAAGATTTGACAGCCGTCGCCGTAGCTCAGAGGTAGAGCACCGGACGCGTAATTCGGAGGTCGTGGGTTCGGATCCCACCAGCGGCAGTGGTTGTTTTTTCTTCTGCTTTTCTAATCAATTAGCTTTAAGCGATAACATGTTCAGTAATATTCTAAATTGATCAACACCACAAAATAAATAAATTAATTAAAAAAAAATCCCCTGTGCCCCTTGGTTTCTGTGGCTGTTGGCTTCTTTCATATTTATAACGAGCCCCTCATTCCCCTTCCCTTGTTTGCTTAATTGCTTAGCGAGGGCTTCGGTTCTGGCAGCCTTGACTCCATAGGAAGCATAAGAGGGTTCTCACGCAGCTTCCACCCTCTCCGTTCGATGACGTTCTACGTCACACCTGCGGTAACTCAGGACGGTCTACGTCCGCCGCTTATGAACGTGGGTGGCGCTGATGAACACTCTCAAGGTTAGGTTACTTGTAAACATAAATACCCCCGGAAGCAGAAGATTTGACAGCCGTCGCCGTAGCTCAGAGGTAGAGCACCGGACGCGTAATTCGGAGGTCGTGGGTTCGGATCCCACCGGCGGCAGTGGTTGTTTTTTCTTCTGCTTTTCTAATCAATTAGCTTTAAGCGATGACATGTTCAGTAATATTCTAAATTGATCAACGCCACAAAATAAATAAATTAATTAAAAAAAAAAATCCCCTGTGGCCCTTGGTTTCTGTGGCTGTTGGCTTCTTTCATATTTATAACGAGCCCCTCATTCCCCTTCCCTTGTTTGCTTAATTGCTTAGCGAGGGCCTCGGTTCTGGCAGCCTTGACTCCATAGGAAGCATAAGAGGGTTCTCACGCAGCTTCCACCCTCTCCGTGCGATGACGTTCTACGTCACACCTGAGGTAACTCAGGACGGTCTACGTCCGCCGCGTATGAACGTGGGTGGCGCTGATGAACACTCTCAAGGTTAGGTTACTTGTAAACATAAATACCCCCGAAAGCAGAAGATTTGACAGCCGTCGCCGTAGCTCAGGGGTAGAGCACCGGACGCGTAATTCGGAGGTCGTGGGTTCGGATCCCACCGGCGGCAGTGGTTGTTTTTTCTTCTGCTTTTCTAATCAATTAGCTTTAAGCGATAACATGTTCAGTAATATTCTAAATTGATCAACACCACAAAATAAATAAATTAATTAAAAAAAATCCCCTGTGCCCCTTGGTTTCTGTGGCTGTTGGCTTCTTTCATATTTATAACGAGCCCCTCATTCCCCTTCCCTTGTTTGCTTAATTGCTTAGCGAGGGCCTCGGTTCTGGCAGCCTTGACTCCATACGAAGCATAAGAGGGTTCTCACGCAGCTTCCACCCTCTCCGTTCGATGACGTTCTACGTCACACCTGCGGTAACTCAGGACGGTCTACGTCCGCCGCTTATGAACGTGGGTGGCGCTGATGAACACTCTCAAGGTTAGGTTACTTGTAAACATAAATACCCCCGAAAGCAGAAGATTTGACAGCCGTCGCCGTAGCTCAGAGGTAGAGCACCAGACGCGTAATTCGGAGGTCGTGGGTTCGGATCCCACCGGCGGCAGTGGTTGTTTTTTCTTCTGCTTTTCTAATCAATTAGCTTTAAGCGATAACATGTTCAGTAATATTCTAAATTGATCAACACCACAAAATAAATAAATTAATTAAAAAAAAATCCCCTGTGCCCCTTGGTTTCTGTGGCTGTCGGCTTCTTTCATATTTATAACGAGCCCCTCATTCCCCTTCCCTTGTTTGCTTAATTGCTTAGCGAGGGCCTCGGTTCTGGCAGCCTTGACTCCATAGGAAGCATAAGAGGGTTCTCACGCAGCTTCCACCCTCTCCGTTCGATGACGTTCTACGTCACACCTGCGGTAACTCAGGACGGTCTACGTCCGCCGCTTATGAACGTGGGTGGCGCTGATGAACACTCTCAAGGTTAGGTTACTTGTAAACATAAATACCCCCGAAAGCAGAAGATTTGACAGCCGTCGCCGTAGCTCAGAGGTAGAGCACCGGACGCGTAATTCGGAGGTCGTGGGTTCGGATCCCACCGGCGGCAGTGGTTGTTTTTTCTTCTGCTTTTCTAATCAATTAGCTTTAAGCGATGACATGTTCATTAATATTCTAAATTGATCAACACCACAAAAAAAATAAATTAATTAAAAAAAATCCCCTGTGCCCCTTGGTTTCTGTGGCTGTTGGCTTCTTTCATTTCTTTAGCCAGTTATTCAACACATCCTTAAGAAATAAAAAGCCTTGTGTGTCGAAACCGTTTAGTTCATTCCAGCTACAACAGATATTACGTCGGGGACATGACGAGCCTCTTCAGGGGAGCTGATCTGGCCATGCCTTAAGAAAACAAACTCCAGCATTTGATGCGTGGCGTCAAAGAACAGTGTTCGCAGGCCTTTTACGCCGCCCACCATCTACCATCGCTTCATTCTTTGCCGAGGCCACAACGACAGAAAAGGTCCATCAACAACGTTCTGCGACTTACAACCGGCACATGCATGCTGCTGCAGTAACTGAATCGTTTGGCACCGCCGGGAGCACCCGGCGATTTGCGCCAGCTGATTCGCACCATATTGCGTGAAGTAGTCCTCAAATTTTGCAGCCCTTCGCAGCCTGCGCTGGATTCGATTTCCGCTCTTGTTCGTGAGGAGGTGCAACAGGCGTTCAGGAGTTCTACTGTCGAAACACCGCCTCTACCAGGAGACTACCACCGCCCCACCTATGCCGAAGTTGCGAGGCGCCCGGCTGCTACTTCGCCACCACCGTTTGCAGTAACGTCTACTGTGCCGCTGTCCTCAGTGCCACCAGTGCAGTATTTCGGTGATCACCGAGCGCCCTTGCGGAAGGCCGATGTCTGGCCCCAAACTCACTAAGAGCACTTGCCGCTGGACTAGTTGGTTTTGGTTCATATTTGAATACGTTTTAGGCGCAAAAAACAGACGAGACACATAGGAAGGTAACAGGACGAAGCGCTTCGTCCTGTTACCTTCCTATGTGTCTCGTCTGTTTTTTTGCGCCTAAAACCTATTCAAATAAGAACCCAAACTCACAACCGGCCACTCTGCTTTCACTGCGGAGAACCAGGCCATCTCTACCGCCACTGCTCTTATCGACGCCTCAGTCTGCAGGGCTTTCGAGCCGATTCGCCCAAACCCTGGTTTGGCCACCGGCCCCTACCATTGAAGGCTTCCTTGTGGAACAGCGAATTCCATCCCGTGCGCCGCATCAGCCACGCTCAACTTCTTCGAGGCGCTCTTCCCCGAATCCCCACAGCTCCCAGTGAGCGGTACACGGTCGCTCGGCCAGCCCTCGCCGGGAAAACAGAGAGGGTGAAATGATAGTCTACGGTGATCACTAGATCGCGATGGAATATGCCCTGAAGCAACAAAACTGTGGTGCACACGTCTTCATGGCTGGGTTTCAAAAGGCCAACATTCCCATTTTCATCCAGGTGAGCGCTGCAGTTTTCCATTTAAACGTACGATGACGTTAACACTGTTTAGACTAACTGAGGTCTCCAATCAACTGCTTCGAAAAGAACCGTGTACGTAACATGAAGCGCTTGCAAAGACAGCATATCTTGTGCAAAAGATTGCAGTGCGGACACTAGTGGACAGCGGATTCAAAAGATTAAACACGAACATGAAGGGAGAGAAAGAAATGGTTCGTACAAAACGTTTTCCAGATGGGACAAGCTTTCAAAATGATCCCTGCTCAAGATGTTCATCTAAGCAAGCGTCATAATACGACCGGCAGAGCGTTTCCTGGACGATTAACAAGGAGCACAGCGGCTACGCACGTACTCCACCTCTTCGCTCAATCGAGCAGCAATAAATTAAAGCGTTGGGTGAAATATCACCGCGGGGCCCAAGCAGCCCGCTTCCACGGCGCACCGCTTACGAAAATAACCATTCAAAAAACCTTTCTTGAGCTCAGAAAACAGCCTAGAGAAGCCTTCCAAGGGAAATCCGATGCGTCGAGAAGAGATACTGTAGTGAGAATTTCCTTCAATGCAGGCTGTTATTATCGTTCGTGCTGGCATGCGTATTATGCACTGAGACAGCACGCAGTAACGGCGCAAATTAAACAAGCAAAACAAAAGTTTTGAATGTGGTTTGGATAGCTTCCAATGAGAGGCAAAAAGCAGAGTCGATTTCAACCTCGTTTCTGGGTCACCATGGGCCTGTCATATTGGACGTCGACCAATAAGCTGCATGCCCGCGCCTGTGGATATGCCATTACTCTATGCCATGTTGCTCCTCAGTGAGAAAATATAAGAGTAGCAGTAAATCTAGCACTATCGGCCATAAAAATAGGTGACAGGCAAAGGAAGGCCTTTGAGCTCCACAGATTTAGGGACTGAAAACATACGGTTGAAGTGCACCTGTCTTCAACTCAGCTCTTAACAGTGTTGCGCGTGGCCGCTTGTCAGATAATAATGAAAAAAAATAATATGTACAGTTGGCGTGGTCCGTAGCTTTCCTGTGTTTCACTATTGCTTCGCTATCCAACCCTAGCTAGCATCCCCTGAAGGGAAGTAATGCTGCCGGCGCAGCCGCTGTCGAGCGTTTAAGAACAATGAAGGCGCCCATACATTCCAGTAGGTTAGGAGGCAATTTTCATGAATGGTCTATTTCTAGTTGTCGATTATTTTTGTGGTGAGTAAGTGAACATCGCGGCTTCCTAATCATGTATGTAGGAGCACGAGGTTATGGAGAAAGGAAAAACACGATAACTGCCTGACTCTGGATGAAAGATGGGATAAAACGAGTGAATAAGAAGAGAGAAAGAGGTGTCAATACCTGCTACAGCAAAAGCCTTGCGTGGGGACGCGCGGCCATCTTGAGCACGGAAAGAGCAGCTGGTAACTCGCCATACGTTTGCACCCTTCATGCTCTCCTGAGCAGGCGCCTGTACTGAACCTGACAGCTTCCAGACAGACAACTAAGAAGTTGGCATACTGTTCAAAGACATTGGAAACTTTTAAGACAACCCTTGGGCAAAAAAAGTACAGGGATATCGAATTCCTTTATGTGTTGGCTATGCGATATCATTCGAAGCTGTTAATGCCTTTGTCGAAAGAGACTGGTGGGGCTTGCAAGACCGGGGATGCTCTTTCCGAGCTTTTGGTCTGGTGACGTCGCTTCCCTCCACCCAATGGGCATTCTCTGGTCTGGTGACGTCACGTTCCTCCCGCTAATGAAATTCCGCCTCTCTAGTGACGTCAATTGCGACTTGACTTCCCTCCAGACAATCAGGATTTTTCTCGACAACGCAGGAGGGCGCTAGGTTTTTGCTAAGGTGGTCGTTCTATGCTATCGCATAATAATAAGGTATATTACAGCGAAAAAGGCGACGAAAAGGAAGCTAATCTTTCGTTCGGGCTAGTGGAAGGAATGTGTCGAGAAGCAATGACTTGAGAACCCAAAGTTTGTATGGCACACGAAAAGCAAAAAGCAGCCTTCTCTGGTGCTTCTATTATTCTATCAATGGATAAAAAGAAAAGCGAATGCAAGCACAGACTGTGTATTTTTTTTTTTGGATGACGTGAGATTTCAATTAACTGGTAGTGCCTTGCCTCTGGTTTCTTCCCTCCATCCGCGCAGTGTGTCAGAGGTCTTGCAACAACGGCACATACCGTTAATTACTAGTTGCTGGCCACAGCCACATCAAACTACTTTGAAACACAGAATGAGAAAAAATGACTCAGGGCTCTTCGTCTGAGTGAAGGCTGCATAAATAAATGTGCACGAATTAGTGCCTTTTCTCCGTACCATTCGCTGCAAATCATTTCATGAGGATGATGTGTTAGTTTGCGTGCACGCATCTTCATCAAGATCTTCTTTTTTCTCGTATGTTTGTTGTTTTTATGATGGTGAACGCTTTAGTAAGTCGACGGCAGCCTCACCTTGGTAATTCGATTTCGGTGCATTGTGCGCTCTATGTACTGCATGCCTGAATTCTACGTTTAGAGCATTTCTTTCTTTTCTTTTTCTGCGTGCCTTTGTTCGCTTGCATTGTATGCTGCTTGTCCTTGTTTTCAAGTTTTAGACATTTGCAATGTGCACTCTGTGCGACTTGATTCGTGTGTACTGCGTGTACGTTTTTTCTTGCGTTTCTACACATTACGGCTTGTTTTCCTATAGTTTCCTTGTTGGGAGCATCGCCGCATGGTTTATCTTTTTCTCTCTTTCTTTCTTCCTCCTTTTCCTTCCTTCCTTTTACTTCCTTCTTTCCTTCCCCCTTTCCTTCCCCTTTGCTTCTTTCCTTCCATCTTTTCTTTCTTTCGTTCTTTCTTCCTTTCCTTCCTTGTTTCCTTCCTTCCTTCTTTCCTTCCTTCTTATCTTTCCTTCCTTCTTCTCTTTCTTTCGTTCTTTCTTTCGTTCTTCCTTTCGTTCTTCCTTTCTTTTTCTTCGTTCATCGTTCATTCCTTCATTCCTTCATTCCTTCATTCATTCATTCATTCCTTCCTTCCTTCCTTCCTTCCTTCCTTCCTTCCTTCCTTCCTTCCTTCCTTCCTTCCTTCATTCCTTCCTTCCTTCCTTCCTTCCTTCATTCCTTCATTCCTTCCTCCCTTCCTTCCTTCCTTCCTTCCTTCCTTCCTTCCTTCCACCATTACTCTGAGGAAGCGACAAAAACCTAGTGCCTTCCTTTTTATTTATTTCCACTGTGCATTGATACTAAGAGTGTTTTGCACAATAAAACACTATCTTCAGTTGCGAACTTTGAGACACCCTAACAAAATTAGAACTGGCGAAACACCTAAGACCTTCAGGGACGAAACTTCCATACAGAACCAGAGCATGAGGTGCAGCCGTTTTCCGAGACCTAGCCTAGGGTTACGCCGCCCGCCCATGCGTCGAGCGCCCGTGTAACCTTTCTAACCAAGTTTTGAGAAAAACTCTGCAGTTCCCCATACACCACAAGGCGTGTGAGAGAGATCAGCTAGCCTTTCACCTTTGTCCCATTCAGAGCGGCTGTTTGCTTTTCTTTAAAGTTCAACTAGCTGATGTGGAGTTCCACATACAGTATGGTCAAAGACCTCTAGGCTTCATCGGAATGCTGCAGTGTTTGGTATGCACAGGCTACGACCACGCTCCCATTCAAGAAAAAAAAAATGACAGGTCGAGTAAGGAGATGGACATATTTCATTAATGAAAATTGTGCGTGTAAACCGGAGATTATGCATCATTTAAAGAAGCGGTTGGGACAAAACCTACGACCAGTGACCACGGCTATAAAAACCAAAAATAGAAAAGTTAGTTCCCGCTCGCTTCTGTGCATTTGTCTTATTCATTCAGCGCGGACCGTAAGCCCCGGCTGGTTTCTCGCGGCCCGCCGAGACAAAGAAAAGCCAAACTCTTCGAACTGTTCTATGGAGCGCACAAGCTGGCCAAAAAAAATGCACTCATCATCGTAGGAGATTTCAACGCCATGGACAGGAGTTGGGGATACCAGAAACAAGACATCAAGGGAAGAACATTAGTGGAAGTAGCGGAGTACTTTGGCTGCAGTCTAATCACAGATCCTGCGACCCCCACGAGAATCGGAAATAGCGTGAGCAGGGACACATGCCCGGACCTCACCTTCGTAAGGAAGAGCAGGGAGTCACAGTGGGAAAACATGATGGAAAATCTAGGCAGCGATCACTTTATCCTCCGGACACGAATAGCATCCGACACCATAAGACGCCAGATTGGACAGGCGAAAATCACTGACTGGAACGCGTTTCGCGGGGCTTGCAACAAATCTGAAGGCGGTATCCAATCACTGGAGGAATGGAGCGGCATGCTGAGAGAAACGCGACAACGATGCACAAAAAGCCTAAGGAGAACGACAGCAACGCCTGAAGTAGACGCCCACCTCCTCAGACTATGGGAAGCGAGACGCAGTCTCACCAAAAGATGGCGGAAGCAAAAACACAACAGGAAACTAAAACTAAAGATAGCAGAAATTACGGCAAAGGCGGAAGAATATGCGATGCAACTCGCGAAACAAAATTGGGACCAACTCAGCGACTCGCTTAGGGGAACTCTAGGCACGGCCAGAACCTGGAATCTCTTAAGAGCACTAATCGATCCGACCAAAATAAAATCAGAAAACAATAAAGCCATCCACAGGTTCATCCACTCCTTCGAGGGATCAGACATCACCCTACTGGAGAAGGCACGAGAAAAATGTTTCGGCGATCACAACCCCCCGCGATACCAAGGAACGTATCGAGGAGCCGAAAACGAGAAACTCGACCGCCCCATAACTGTGGAAGAGGTTTACGCGGCCATAAGAAACACCACCAGAAACACGGCAGCCGGAGCGGACAGAATCGACAACGCCCTAATCCGCAACCTGAGCGACGACCTCATACAAGAGCTCGTCAGCTTTCTTAACAAACATTGGGAGGCGGAGACGGTTCCCGAAGATTGGAAACACGCCGAAGTAATAATGATACCTAAACCTGGTAAAAAGCTACAAATTGAAAACCTCAGGCCCATATCACTCACGTCGTGCCTTGGCAAACTTTACGAACGGGTGGTAACTTTAAGACTGCAAAATTACATGGAAGACAACGACTGTGTACCACATACCATGTTCGGCTTCAGAGCGAAGCTCTCGACGCAGGACGTTCTCCTCCAAATACAAGAAGATGTCCTGCGAAACGTACCTCGGACGGGAGAAAATGTCATAATGGCCCTGGACATCAAAGGGGCATTCGATAACGTCAGCCACGAAGCGATCCTTACGGGCCTAGACAAGCTGGATTGCGGGCGCAGAATCCACGGCTTCGTCAAAGCCTTCCTGTCCGACAGAACTGCCACCATCGGCATAGGAGACCTTCGATCGGACAAAATTCGCACTCCAAATAAGGGAACACCCCAAGGGTCAGTTATCTCCCCCTTACTTTTCAACATAGCTATGATAGGCCTAGCTCGAAAACTAGAGAACATCGAAGGCATCAGGCATGCAATGTATGCTGACGATATAACAGTCTGGACAAACACGGGTTGTCTCGGAGAGAAGGAAGAAAGGCTACAGCAAGCGGCCTCTTGTGTAGAGCAATACCTCGCAGAAAGAGGACTCGCATGCTCGACCGAGAAATCGGAACTGCTGAGAGTCTGGAGAGGCAAGCAAAACCGGACCGTCCCAACCAACGAGGACCTAAAACTCAACGTCTACCTTGACGGGACACCCATCCCCGAAAAGACAACAATAAGAATTTTAGGCATGTGGGTTCAATCCAACCAGCGCAGTACTCACACTTTTACCCTGCTCAAAGCAACAACACTACAAGTCTCACGCATGATCACCCGCATCACCAACAGGCGACATGGCATGCGTGAAGAGGACACACTCAAACTAGTCAGAAGCCTTGTAGTTAGTAGAATCACGTACAGCCTACCCTACCAGTGCCTCAACAAAAACGAAATACAACAAGCGGATGCCCTGCTACGCAAAGCGTATAAGACAGCGCTCCGACTTCCGCGCAACACGTCAACCGAAAAACTCATGGCGCTGGGATTACATAACACCTTTGAGGAGCTACGAGAGGCGCAGCTTGAGTCGCAAAAACTCAGGCTGTTGCAGACAACGACTGGAAGAGCGCTCCTGCAGAGGCTCGGATACCGCGAGCAGATGCGAGAAATGACGAGGACGGCAACGATCCCCGACGAGCTTCGCAAGACCCTCAAGGTAGCGCCAATACCAAAAAACATGGATCCCAACCTCCATCGAGGCAGAAGAGAAGCGAGGGCCGACTTCATCGAAAGAACATACGCTCCTCAAGCCACGACCGTGTATGCAGACGCGTCTTGGAGAGGAGGAGACACCAAAATCGCTGTGGCGGCGGTGGTCGATTCGTCTTTACGCGAAATGACCAGCGCGTCTCTCCGAGGCTGCACAGCTGCAGAGTCCGAGGAAGTAGCCGTTGCTCTAGCGGTGGCGGAGGGCTATAGAACCGGGCGGTCGCTAACAATACTCACCGACTCTCAAACAGCCTGCCGAAATTACATGAATGGCAGGATAGGTCGTCACGCGCTCCGTATACTCCTCGCAGCGAGCGACAGAATTAAAAACCAGGAAGAACAAAGCGACAAGATCCCACACAAAATTGTGTGGGTACCGGGGCACACGGGGGTGGCAGGGAACCAAGAGGCCGACAGGATAGCTCGAGGATACATTACTTTCCGAGCATCCGACGAGCCCGCGGAACTCGCGCCAGCACCCAGGGATTACTCGGCCATACTACAAAACTACAGAGGCAGAAGATTGCGATATCCCCCACCGCACAAATCTCTCAGCAGAGAGGAAGCTGTCACTTGGAGACAATTACAAACAGGCTCTTTCCCAAACCTACATATACTAAACAAAATGCACCCTACCATATACGCGGACAAATGTCCCTGGTGCGACGGAAAACCTACTCTCTATCACATCACATGGGCCTGCCAAAAGATAGACGTGGTCCCCAAAATACAAAACCCGAGTGCGGAGCAGTGGGAGACTCTGCTGTCCAGCGACCGCTGTGAAGACCAAGAAGGTCTGGTACAGCGAGCTCAACGGGCGGCAGTGGCCAGCGGAGCCCTGGACTGAGGGCAACCGACCACTGATTAGAGGCGGACGACTTCGACAGAGAAGACTCCTGGGGGTAAAATCAAGGAGAAAACGTCTCTGAAGATGCTCCCAAACCGCAGGAAAAAGGACTAGAGTAAAATAAAGTTTTTCCTTCCTTCCTTCCTTCGCGGTGCGAATAAAACATGCGCATATGAAGACCGCCTGGCATCCAGTATGCATACTAGCACAGCATAGACGAAGTGGTCCCGGCTGGCTACGCAAGCAGAGGTCGTAACAACGGCGCTAGACCATGCATGCTATTCAGCGCAGCCGCTATACCGGCTCCTTCATATTTCATGAGAGCGGGTTCACTGTCCAAGAAATGCTCGAGCGCAGATGACACACACAGACGGCTGTTCCCTGAACTGAAATAAAGCAGGGCGTCGCCAGACACGTGGTAGAGAGGAAACACTCAATTCGTAGCACAAGTGCAGTGTTGCATGAAGTCTGGCGAATATCTCAGCGCTGTACAAGACGGGAATGAATAGGGAAACGCGAGGAAAACTTTGGAGGCAAGTTCTGGCCCCATGCAGCTGCTGGGAATTTGGGAAGAAAGAAAGGAGGGAGGAAGTTGGGAGGAGCGGTGCGCTCTCTACCTCAACCGGTGATGAGGTGAGCGCTGAATTATTCTAGGCCTTTGCGTGTGAGGACCAAGTGAAACTCGACCGGGGGACGAAAGTACTGGTGAATAATTAAAACGAATTCCATTGCCGTAGCCGAGTCACAGCTTTGCGAATAGCTCGTCGAATCATGCCGTGTTTAAGTGTTTTCCGCGTCGTGTGAAGTAAAAATTACGAGGAACTTTAGCGGCTAAATTTGTGAAAGGCGAAAGCCTGAGTGCTGCATTCTACTACGCGATTGTTCACTGCACATTTTGTTGGTGCATTAATTAACTGCCAATTAATGACGCTTAAGCTTCGCCTTTAGGAGTGGAACGCGACAGCGTGTTGTAGCGCTGCCACGGAGTCCAAGGAACGCCACCACCCCATCGGCGCGATGCGTTGCCCTTTGAACGCAACGCTTTTTGAGGAAAGGAAATGGGGCTGTAATTCTCTGTCATCTCGTTGGACACCTGAGCCGCACCGTACAGGAAGGGAGGAAGTGTGAGTGAAAGAAGAAAGAGGGGCCGTAATGAAGAAAATGAAAATTGTATTTGAGGAAAGGAAATTACGCAGTAACTGCCTCACATATTTCGGTGGACACCCGTCAAAATTTGCGCGCGGTGACATCACGACAATTTGGACCAATCTGAAACGCGGACAAATACGCCTTGCTAGTCGGTAAATTAGTTTTTGAGGAAAGGAAATGTATCTGTCTCTCATATCTTGGTGGACACCTAAACCTCGCCGTAACGGGAAGGGAAGAAGATGGGAGTGAACGAAGACACCGTATTCACTAGACGCACCTTTGTTCATTCCAAACCATCGAGCTGGCATGGCGGAGAGGTAGCGTGCTCGACTCGCACTCCGGAGACCGGGGTTCGATTCCCAAGCTCGGCAAATTTCCTACTCAGTTTTATTTATTTATCTGGTCTGACTAGGCTAATTGGTTAAGTAAGCAATTAACTAAACTCAGTCAAAGTTACTTGTAGCATCACTATACGATCCCTTTAATTCGTTGCATGGTTAGTAGCCAAAGTACAATTGGCCCCATTTGAAATTCGCGCACTGTGACGTCACGACCATTTCGACCTATTGAAAAGCGTGACATTTTCTGTCGACAACTGCTGCTTACAACGATGAGGCATTAAAGGCTTCCGCCTTAAAAATGCTGGAAATCCTTTCTTTTTAAGGCCTTTAATGCCTCATCGTTGTAAGCAGGGGTTGTCGACAGAAATGTCACGCTTTTCAATTGGTCGAAACAGTCCTGACGTCACAGTGCTCGAATTTCAAACAGGGCCAATTGTACTTTGGCTCCATGCAACCAATTAAAGGGATCGTATAGTAAGTGAGACTGAGTTAAGTTAATCGCTTAATTACCCAATTAGCCTAATCAACACTTCTACTCAGGCCAGATAAATAAATAAAACCGAGTAGGAAATTGGTCGAGTTCGGGAATCGAACCCCGGTCTGCGGAGTGCGAAACGAGCATGCTAACCACTACGCCATGTCAGCTCCATGGTTTGGAATGAACAAAGGCTCGTCTAGTGAATACGGTGCCTTCGTTCACTCCCATCTTCCTCCCTTCCCGTTTCGGCGAGTTTCAGGTGTCCACTTAGATGTGCGAGACAGATACATTTCCTTGCCTCAAAAACCAATTTACCGACGAGCAAGGTGTAGAAGCGAACGGGCGACGGCGTTCTATGGACTCCCTGGCAGCGTTGCAAGACGCTGCCGCGTCTCACTCTTGCAGGCGAAGCCTAACATCTTAACCACACATCAGTGACACAAGCAGCAACACCACGCTTAATGTTTTCGCCTCTCCGCACTTTAGGTCAGCAAAGTGCCCCCCTGAATTTTTTCTCTCGTATACAAATGAGGCCGTAGGAATCGCGGAGAAAGGCGTCACTTCCAGAATATTCCCCAATGTAGTCCGTTTCTGTGCAGGTGCGAGTGAGAAAATGAAACAATTAAATGGCGAATCAAAGGCGCATATAAAATGCTATAGTTCGTCTCTTCGTGGAGATATCGCGTTTTGCTCGTAATTCATTTGCTCTCCCGCCATTTACCGTGACCAAAGCGTAGTCACCCGTCGCGTGACAATATTCTTGCACGGAGGAGCGAGCCTGAGAGGATATCCAGGAATAGTAGAGAGGTTAGTCAACTTGGGCTCGAGCTCTTCAAAGTGGCCAAAATTAAGGGAACAAAAACACGAGAAGGATAAATAGAATGCATGGCATAATTCAAAAGCGCACCCGAAATGGCACATGTAGTGCATCACTACTGTGAGACGAGTACCCAATAAACAGCTGCCTGATTTCTTCTCACAGATGCCTTTCTCAGCTACTATACCAGAAAGTTCGCCTCGGATAGTAGTTAGGCCTGCAGCTTAAAGCGACCCGGTAGATGTTGCTGTTTGGTTTGGTTTGGTTTTATGGGGCGTTAACGTCCCAAAGCGACTCAGGCTATGGAGGGACGCCGTAGTGGAGGGCTCCGGATAATTTCGACCACCTGGGGATCTTTAACGTGCACTGACATCGCACAGTACACGGGCCTCTAGAATTTCTCCTCCAAAGAAATTCCAGCCGCCGCGGCCGGGATCGAACCCACGTCTTTCGGGTCAGTAGCCGAGCACCATAGCCACTGAGCCACCGCGGCGGCACGGTAGATGTTGCGTTGAACGTTGAAACCTGCCGGAGAAAAACATGTTTAATAGTTTCCTTTCATCCGCCCTTCTCAGTAGCCGGTAGGTCCGCCATTTTATTAAGGTCGAATGAATACTTCTGTGTAATCATCAGCCTCATCCAGTGCAGGAGAAATGAGATGGGCCATTTGTTTTTTTTTCCCTTGGTTTTCTCTTGTTTTAGGTATGTTTTCGTTTTGCGCTGCTCTGCTTTTCCCTTTAAAATGTGTGTGTGTGTTTTTTTTTTGAGCATATAGCTTTCTTTCATTTATCTTGAATTGGCGTTAATTCTGGCAAAACCTGGTTGCTGGTCCGGGCTCCTTCCTTCTTTCTTTTAAGATCTTTTTATATTTTCCGAGACAGCTATAAAAGGGCCATTTTTACAATTACCTCTGCATGGGTCAGATCGCGCTTGTACAAGTAATTCCTCAACCATTGCATCTGCTGAGCCACTACCATGATTGACTGAGATTCCAGTCACATGAAGTCCTCCCCGTTACCTTCATACAGCCTCGTATATCCGTTCTCCGCGTCACATGGCACGGCCAAGCCAATTTACTCCTCTTGTCAGAAGCGAGGATATCATCAACGTTTGCTTGTTCTCGAATCTGCACTGCTCCCTCTCTGGTAATATCATAGGTATCGTTGTAGGCGCATTCACCAGCTGCGCCGGAGAATTAGAAATCATTGCGCACGAGACATTCGAAAGAATTCTCGGAGTTGAATTCTGAGCCCTTCTGAAAGACAGTTCTCCTCTATATTCGCAAATATTACTCTTTAGTTTTCATTATGTTCAACTGTATGCACTCATTTTTATTTGGTCTCTGGGACTTCCTGCATTCACACTCCAACTTCTTCCCGCATTAAGTATTGAGAGTAGGTGAACGGGAATGCCGAAATCTAGCCTCGGTAACAACGTTATCTAAGCTATACGTTATCTATACACCCCCTCACCCCCCCCCCCCGCGCGCGCGCGCGCACACGCACACACACACACACACACACACACACACACACACACACACACACACACACACACACACACACACACACACACACACACACACACACACACACACACACACACACACACACACACACACACACACACACACACACACACACACACACACACACACACACACACACACACACACACACACACACACACACACACCCGCATACCCCGCATGGATGATTCCTTAAAGTGGCATAAGAGCGGATTGTATGTATTTTGACGGGTTGTCAGCATTGTTGTATTGTTTTGTATTTCTCCTAAGGCGGTGATCTGCTGATGTACTGCATCTAGTTCTTGATTATTTCAAGGATCTCAACTCCTGTATTGGCAGCAGCTGACAGTATGAATAAATAAATAAAAATAAATAAATAAAAATAAATAACTAATTTCTGTCGATTTCTTTCTTTTTATTTCAGTAATATTTTAGGCACGAGGGCTATTTGCATACCCTTTCAGTGTACAGCTTACTCCCTTTTTTACTCCCATGTGGGCGTATTCGTGTTTAGAGTACACCAAGTCCGCGAGCTGGAAAAATTGGTTTCCCGCCCCCGGATGAGGAAATGCGAAGAGAAGCATGCAATGCCCCGAGGTATTGTGGGATTGCGTGACACTCAGGCGTAAACAGTCGGGCTCTGCTTTGCAGCGGCGGAAGAGGGAGCCGCATGGAGTCATCCTTTTCTGTTGCTTAGCCCCTTTTTTTCCCCTCGAAATCCTAGGTTTGGGCGCTGTTTTGAGATTCCCCTCAGGCAGTGTCATTCTGGCCGGCGTTCTCGCAAAATAAGCGGAAAGCAATTATTGACGCCGATGCTGGCGAGATAAACTTAGGCTGCGACCCACTGTACGCAGCTTCACCGCTGGGCCCACCGCAGAATAAGCAGATGAATATTACAGCAAGGATGCGAATGAAATGAGATGAGTAAGAAACCGTCGTGTCCCTCTCTCTGCTTCGTCCCCGTTTGCGCTGTTTTTTATCCTCAGAGTAAGAAACTTAGGCAAAATTCGTTAACAAATATTAGTTCAAGCAGAAGTAGAAAAAAAAGGGTTCAATCTTGTACAGGTCTCTGCAGGACGGAATGGCATGCGGTCCCAAAAGGCTAAGTATTGTGTTCTTGCGGGCTAGTTGGTTCATTGTAGAAAAGATGAGTATTGCGCGAATGGGACAGGACAGGAGAACGAGGAACACAGCTGACAACATAGGCGCATACTTCCAACTGTTTATTCGAGACCGAAAAGCAAATGCTTTTCGTCTGTGTTGTTGTCTGTGTTCCTCGTTCTCCTGTCCTGTCCCATTCGCGCAGTAGTAATCTTTCCCCAAAAGGCAGTTTGGGGTTAAATGTGGAAATTTGGGATTAGCGGTGCTCTGCGAGTGCTAATAATAATAATGGCACGCGATTCCAGTTTTTCTTCAAACGTGGCATGCCGGCTCAAGGTACACTAGATCTGGAAGAGGAGGGGCAGGGCGAAGTAGATTAAGAGGGGGTGGGAGGGGGGGGGGGGAGGGGGAGCGGAGACTGGAAGACTGGGGGTGTGTACAAGTGCGCTTTCTGGTTTAGATAGTGGCACAGTAACAAAAGTATAGCCCTCACTGTTCAAAAGAGTACCAGTGCTTCGCCTTCTTTTGGTCCGGACGGTCGATCATAGTGGCATGATGTCATAATACTAACCCAGCGCTAGCTAGTGCGCATGGAAGATGATAGAATGACTATGACTACCTTCACGCCAAGAGCAAGTGTCCATGTTGGATGTTTTGCACTCTACCCAAAAGCCCCCCCCCCCCCCCCCCCCCCCCCCCCCAACCCTTCTTCTCTGGGGTAAGTCTGGTACGCACATATTGTGACCTTCGAAAACTTCGACTGGTTTGAGTTGCGGTTTTGTACTCTCGCATTTTGTTCTTGGTGTGCAATGCTCTTGACCATGAAGGGAAGACCGACCTCAGGTGCACCATGAATTAGAAAGCTGCTTTAAAAACATTTGTTTACACCTATGCGCCATACCCCCAGATGTTACCCCGAACTTGTGAAGAAAACGCCACCTCATTATGCCCCCGTTACGGATAGATGTTGGTTATTTAAGCGCATTTCATTTCACGACGAGCAGCTTCATCTCTGGGAGAACTCTTGCAGCAGATGAAGGAGCAGCAGCTAGGGGCGCTGAGAGCGGCGGCACGAGCCACTTCTCGCTCCATCACCAAAACTGTCATTAAACACGCTTACAAACGCAGTTTTTGGTAATAAGGGTGCACTAAGGACAGAGTAAAGTTGGCCTGTTTAGATAGACTACACAGAAATAGACTACTTTCACTGAAAAGGTGGTTTTGTATGCTAGGAAAGGTAAACAAAAAAAAAGTACATGCAGGAGTCATACCACTGGCACTTTTCGCAAGAAAGCTGTGCTGTCATCGAGAGAGTTTTTTTGCTCGCGAATCCGTGAGGTTACGCAACACCCCATTCACTCCCAAACGCGCCGCGGTGACTCAGTGGCTATGGTGCTCGGCTGCTGGCCCGAAAGACGCGGGTTCTATCCCGGCCGCGGCGGCTGAATTTCTTTGGAGGAGAAATTCGAGGCCCGTGTACTGTGCGATGTCGGTGCACGTTAAAGAACCCCAGGTGGTCGAAATTTCCGGAGCCCTCCACTACGGCGTCTCTCATAGCCTTAGTCACTTTGGGTCGTCAAACCCCATAAACCTGACCTTAAACCTAACCTGTTCAAGTCACGAGTTTGAATCCAGTGGTGATAAAAATTTTCACTTATAAATCCTATTTTTTTCAGCCAAAAAATATTTTTTTTTTTTTGCAGCAAGACAAACGTTAACGTACCCAGTCAGAGGCAGAGAATCGTTTTTTACAAAAACAAGAAGGACAGAGTTGTACTCAAGTTTTTTTTATAGAGGTTAAGCACAGAGTTACCATATACCGAGACTTCTAGCCGCCACCAGCGTTACAGCTGCCAGCGACGGAGACGTAGATACCTGTGGGATGTTGGCCTTTTTTTTTTTCATAATTATATGAAACTTTTTTGTCTTGGGGTCGGGCCTATCTAAAAATAAAGTCCAGAAAATGTTTTTCTGATCTGCCAATCCGCGATTTACAGGCAGAAAATAAAAAAAATTAAGAGCTAGTTCCCTAACCCAGATTCAAATTTAGTCAACGGCAATATTGTTCGAGGATCTTGCCATTAGGCACGTTAAAAGCTTAACAGTCTCTCGACCCACTTTCTGATCTATCTTTTTGTGCCATACTCGTTTGAAGCAATGAAACAAGTTGGCGAAGAGGCCGTCTAACGCACGGACAGCATCATTGATATGGTTAAACTTTGAGGAGCCAATATTACGTTTAATATTCCATTGACCGTTCTAGACCATGAAGAAGCGCCACAGTTCTGCTCCTGGTCTCCGTTAGCTTTGCTTATTGAGCATTATTTGCATATTTATTACCCAAGAAAGCCGCTTCTTTGGTGGAGGAAAGAAGAATGAAACAGTTGACAATTAAGCCATGATCCCTCAACAGCTCTCTTTTGTCCCACCTTATGCTCTTCCCTGCAAGAGAGGGAATGCACCCGAGCCTCGAAGGATTGCTGAGTACGCGTAATGAGAACGTAGGAATGCGAGCTCAGCGAAGATAGATTGCCACCGGTGCTACCTGGGCTACGAGTACTACGAAGAGAGCGAATCATCGAAAGGGGAAATCACATAATGAGTCATACCAGCGCAAGCAGGGGCTGTCTCATTTGTCCAGCCGTCGTCACAGCTACAGAGGTCGACGTACGAGAACCGTAATTGTCTCTGCAATCTGACGCTGGTGACGAAGTCCCACGCTTACGTGATTACATGGATTATCGTCTTTAACCTACGCAGTGTATCCCACGCCCGTTGTTACATAATGAACTAATGAGTGAACACAAGTTCGCGCTTATCCCATGGAAATGTCCCCGACATTAATTCACAGATTGACGGGGTACCTCTTGCAGCCTACGGTACAGCATGTGGCTGCAGACGAAAATGCCGCCAAGCTCGCCCCCTAGCGCCGGGTTTACGTAACACACGAACCATGCGCCGCCTTGCGGTGTCTGCCTCCTTACGCCGCAGGCATGTGCAACCTGTAGGCGCTGCTTTAGAGTGCAGGTAATGTGCTTACGTAAAGCAGAAGCAGAAAGCGATAAGTAGGCGGTTCCATTAGCCTCATGGTTGATGATGCTAGAGTGTTGAGTAACTGGAAATGAACTGTCGCATTTCTGTTCGTTTGTTTCTAAGGGTGGGTTTCTGGGCAGCTTTTGGAGGAGGAGAATATGGACAGTTGGAAGGGTACTTACTATTTGCGCAGCTCACAGCAAGAGGTTCTAGACAAGCACATTTTTTCAACGGCAAGTTGTTCATGAACACAATTTTTTTTTTTGCATACTGTAAGACTTCAGCACAAAATCAATGTATCCGCAGATCGCTCGTCGGCACCGGTGTAGTTTACTGCTATTTATTCTCAAAAACACACTCCACTGGTTTTCTATGAAAGTCTTAACTAATCGACGCCAATGCAGGACAAACATTAAAAGCAAGATTTTGCTACGCATCGAAAGATTGTACAATTCGCATCTATATGCTCATAACAGTATCTTTCAATATTTCACAGTTGCTTCAATATCATCAAAAACGCATCCTGTTGGTTTTATATGACAGTCCTAACTACTCAGTCCGTGCGCAGGGAAAACTAAAAGCAAGATTTTGCTGCGCATCGGAAGGATAGAGCATTCCGACCAATATGTTCATAACAGTACCTTATAATATTCCACAGTTGCCTCAAAATTATAAGCGATGTCCAAGAAAGATGGACTTGTTAGTTCTTCAACTTTGTTCGCAGAAAATAATGAGTCCAATGAGTTTTTAACATGAAAAACTTCTCGCTTGGGAGCGAGAGAAGTCTTCAGCCCCCCCTCCCTCCTGTCAAAAAAAAAAAAAAAACCCATGCTGGTCTTAAAGGAAAATTGCAAGCCACACAGATGCTTCTACATAAAGTTCCACCCTTGATTTTTTTATTCCTGCGTGGCTAGTATTTTTGCTTTTTCATTTCTCGCGCAAAGTTGCAAAAATTTAAACGCAAGGAAATTGTTCTTGAAAAGTAATCGGAAAGCTTTCTTCGCGGTCATCTCAATAACAGGCCATTTTTTTTTCGTTTATTTTGCTTCAGTAGATATGAATCGGTTTGGTTTGTTTGGTTTGGTTTGTTTGGTTTGGTTTGTTGGGGTTTAACTCCCCAAAGCGACTCAAGCTATGAAGGACGCCGTAGTGGAGGGCTCCGGAAATTTCGACCACCTGGGGTTCTTTAACGTGCACTGACATCGTACAGTACCCGGGCCTCTAGAATTTCGCCTTCATCGAAATTTAGCCGCCGCAGCCGGGATCGAACCGGGATAGATATGAATCAAGCCCATTGAAGCTTTTCTTGAGCGAAAATAGAACAGGGTACCTGGAGTCGCATTCTATAAGATGTTCATTTTCTATTGTCCTTTGCGGGTTCATTTGGCCCTCTGTCATTGGTCAGTCAACTGACCAATGACAGATGTTTGAAAGCCGAGGGTATATCTAGATATACCCGCGGCTTTCAAACGTCTGTGGAAAGTGACCCGGCCATTGGGCGGTTGGTGACAGGACCTCACCAGTGGCTGCATATCGCAGTCAATGACAGCCAATGGCGAGGCCCGGTTGCTAACCTCCAATGGCCAAGCTGCTTTTCAAACACGCTTGAAAGCCGCGGGGATATCTGACTGACCAATGACACAGGACCAGACGGACGCAAAATGGCCATTTTAAAATGAACAGCTTACGAAATACGGCCCCCGGACGAGCGACCTAAAGGACGAAAAGACACGCCACGTTCACGCACCTCTAATCCACGTGTCTACATTAACAATGATTTCTGGCTCCGCGTGTGCTTCTTATGGCACAGCTATCCATATAGCTGTCCTGCGCCGTCCATGTCTATGTGTTCATTGCCGAGAGGAAAAAAAGCAACAAAGAAGTAAAAATCTGCATAGAAAAATACGAGAGGTGGTTAAAGGATATTATGCCCTTTGCTCCACTTCTAAACGAGCTGCACGATTAAGGCTGCTCGTGGTGGGCGGTAAAAAAAAAGTTGAATTTAGGCGCCAGGCTTTCAAAATGATGACTTCTCCTCAAATTACTGCAAAGGCGATGGAACTGATAATTCTGAGACACTAGTGCCCTGTAGCGCATTATGCCAATACGTGATGTGTGTTTTTAAGTCACTTGTAGCTCAGATACCTGATGCTGGGCGAGTCAGGAAGCACAAATGTTTCAGCATACCCTTTTAACTGAAAATGCAAGAAATATATTGATCAGATCCTCGAGAAGTCAGGCTACGCAAATGACGTCATTGCTTTTCCTTGTATTACTTGGTTTCCATTTGCAAGGACAACGAGTTTGTTAGAGGTAAAGCGTTGCCAAACTTTTCACTCTTCATATTTTCGCTTAAAGATAACAGTTATAGATGACTACAGGCTATGGAGTTGACTTTCTTCTCCCGTTGCTATGAGCTCGTCTTTCCAACCGCCGGCAGCGAAGACAGAGCGAATGGGCCTTAATTTGCGCATGCGCCGACGGGCATGAATTCACTTTATAGAAACCAGGTGCAGTCAGTAGCCATTTGTGGAGAGGAGCTAAGACGAGTGTCGCATAAAAAATTTAGGCTTTGGACTTGAAAAGCTAAGAACACCTGATTACTTCACGTCAGTGCGCCGCATACAGAACGAGCGAATCTGCAGACTTCTAGTGACGCCCACCCTTCAAGGGAGGAGGGAAACAACTCATGGTCCATCTGTTTCGAGTAAAGTTGGTTTATTGGTTGATTAGGGTTTAACGTCCCAAAGCGACTCAGGCTATGAGGGACGCCGTAGTGAAGGGCTCCGGAAATTTCGACCACTTGGGGTTCTTTAACGTGCACTGACATCGAACAGTACACGGGCCTCTAGAATTTCATCCCCTTCAAAATTCGGCCGCCGCGGCCGGGATCCCACCCGCGTCTTGCGGGCCAGCAGCCGAGCGCCGTAACCACTGAGCCACCGTGGCGGTTTCGAGTAAAGTGCGCATATTTGCTTTACTTCACGTGTTTCGCATTTTGTGCGTTTTTGTAACATTTTGTTTTGCTCTTCACTGGCAAGGCGCTTTTAATGAAGCCATTTGTAATTCCTGTGCTAGGTAAAGTTGCCTCGACGAACGAATTGCAGGAACAGTTCACTGCGAAAGACGACGCGTTTGCGTAAATGTACTCAGGTATGTTTCGCCAACTGACGGCATGAGCCATCGCTGCTTATGCGGACGCTCCGGAACCAGCGTGCTCCTTGGAACACGGAGTGGAGAGGCTTGTTTGTGTTGAGGACAGGACAAAACAGAATAAAATGAATATTTACCCGCGGGGAAACTGGATAGCCAAGATGGAGCTCTCCTGGCTTCTCTTCCAAGCTCACTATGATACGGAACTGTACGACAAACAGTTATGACCTTAGCGCGCAGCGTTTCCATTTTGTGGTGCTTGCAAGAAACACGCAGAAGCTGTGGCATGAATAAGGACCGTTTCTTTCTTTTTTATATTTATTTAAATTAACAACAGCCAAAAACTTCCTATCAGTAGTCGCACGGCTAGGAAAACTAGCAGCAAACAATAGCCGCAATTTCAATCAGTATTAACACTCCCGCTTTATTACCGCGCATTGCTAAGTAGTTCATGCACACTGGCAGAATCGCGAGTGCAATTTTTTGTTTCTTCTTATCGTAAGCAGACCTTAAGTTCGGAGCACTAGCTACCGCGAGAAAAAGCTTTGTCATGTTTTGCAGTCGAGATTCACTTTAGTAGCGCTTTAAGCCATTCGTGGGGAAAGTAGAACAAAATAAAGTTTGGTGAGTCGGAAATGAGTTCCGCTGAAATGAAAAAAAGACGAATCGTGGAAAAAATCCCAGCGGTCATGGCCCTATAGCCATCAGTGTTGATTCGTGGGCAGGAATCGCAAAGAGAAAAGGGCTAAAGAGAAGTTCGCCCACGAAGAAAGGCTGCGTTGCTTAATGAGTTTTTTTTTATTTTACCTTTTCTCTCATGCAAATTGCCTCTGCAAGCATCAGAAGAACGAAGTACAGCGAGTGCTTGAATCGCTTATCATCCCCATGACAGAATGCGCTCTATTTGGACGAATTCGGCACACGCCTGTTCGCATAATTAACTGAGCAAAGCAGAACCAGCCTTTCTGGGTTGTTTTCCATACACTCACCCTATAGCCTCAGATCACGCTGGCATTATTCTGCCTCTGACTAGAACGCGGTAGCTCATTTCGAGTTTCTTTCAAATTCGGGACGCTGATTTGCGGGGCTCTGCTTCAGGTGGCAATTTATTCAATGTTTCACCGTCTATTTGCTTAATAGTATGACGACCATTTGCTGTTGGTCACTCTGCTTTTATTGGGAATTTGTATGCTGCAGCCTGTCTCTGTTTTCGTTTTTCGAAGCTTTAGTTTTTAGCAATGCGATGATGCTTTTTCGTTTTAGAAGCAACACCACGGGCCATGAGGACCAACAAATGGGAGGCTTCGGAATTCACTTCGGCTACCTGGACTTCTCTAACGTGCACCGGAATCTGCATTAACATCCCGCATTTTTTCGCTGCCAAAAGCGACCAATACAAGCCGGGTCGAATTCATGGCCTTATATTCAGAAGCAGAAAGCCCTTGCCCCTAAACCGCCGCGAAGGGTACATTCTTTAAACAAAAAGGAATAATTGTTTGAACATCTTTAAGCCGTGTTTATATGAACATCAGCGTAGGGAACCATATTTCCTAGCGTGTCTCGTTCAGCCAATGCGTCGCTGCGGTGTTTGGAAGATTTCGGAGATGTGCTGGTAACTGCGACTAGAGACCACGTCAGCAGACACATGTTGGGACTATTTAAATGTTGGGCTGACGCAGTAGAGTAGTTGGAATGACGTATATCCATGAAGTCGCCTAATAAACTTGATTCGTGATAAATCTGGAGAAACTACAATGCGTGTCATTGGTGAGTCGTTATTGCCTCAAAGGTACATGACAGCCACCGTTTACACCCACTGTACCTGGTCTCACTGTATGGTGGCGTCTGCCGCGGTGCCCGCCGGGAAGGATTCAGTGGCTGCCATCTTGTGGCTCTTCTGACTCTGCTATGCTCCAGTTGTGGGACTTCGGCCAGAGCCGCCGGCGGCATGCAGCTGCACTAATACAACTGGCGACGCGTCACGGACCTCTTTCCAAGGACCGCAGCAGTTAACTTGCCTTTCTCGCTCTACCCTCGCCTGGCTGATTAGCACGACGCCCACTGTGGGCCCAGTCACCGTTTACACAAGGCCGACCGGCGCCAGAAAGCTTATGCGGTCAGCTGCTGCCGTCGCATTAAATTAAACGCGGCTATAATCGTGTTAATTTCGAGAAAATATATACAAAATTACAGTTTGGTTTGATTATATTCTCGAATGGAACCAGTATTTACATATGAGTGGTCAGTGGGATGTAATCCTTTTCTATTTATTGTTAAGTTAAACATTATGGACGCCCTTGCTCAGTAACACCATGTAAGGCATCAACTTCGATGTGAACCATCTTTAAATCTCCAGCGGCGCAATGACGTAACTGTTCTGCGTAACCGTGTTTCTGCGCTGTTTTTCCTTCTTAAGCAATAGGTTTGAATGGTTTATGGAGTTTAACGTCCCAAAGCGACTGAGGCTATGAGAGACGCCGTAGTGAAGGGCTCCGGAAATTTCGACCACCTGGGTTTCTTTGAGGTGCACTGACATCGCACAGTACACGAGCCTCTAGAATTTCTCCTCCATCGAAATTCCAGCCGCCGCGGCCGGGATCGAACCCGCGTCTTTCGGGTCAGCAGCCGAGCACCACAACCACTGAGCCACCGCGGCGGCTTTCTTAAGCAATAATGTAAGTGCGTCTATACCGGTGGGTCGGGATAATCTATAAGCAAGGTGCTATACTTGTCGCAATTCGCCAGATGCAAAGCCAGTCGTCTGGAGGATGATAAAGCCACTGCGTACATTATAAAATGCCAGGTCGACAGGTGAAATCTGTCACGCTGGAACCTGGAAGCGCTTTAAAAGCTGAGTTTGCTTTGAGCTGTTTAGAGGTTGCAGAGCGTTCCAGGGATAATGAAGGCTCAACCTTGGCTAGTGCTTCGGCAATAAGGCAACTAAAAGAGCCAAGCCTGAGCCTGAAGCATTTTGGGCCCACGCGGCTTTGAAGATAAAGCCTTTGGTTGACTTAGATGATCTGTGCGCGCGCGCATGCACGCACGCGCGCATGCACGCACGCACGCACGCACGCACACACGTACACACACACACGCACGCACACACACACACACACACACACACACACACACACACACACACACACACGCACACACACACGCACACACACACACACACGCACACACAGACACACGCACACACAGACACACGCACACACAGACACGCGCACACACACAAACGCACACACGCGCACACACACACAAACGCACACATGCGCACGCACGCACACACGCACGCACGCACACGCACACGCACACACACACATATATATATATATATATATCCCCTTCTATATAATCCCTTCTACGCGTATTATGCTTGGTGATTATGGGCAACACGGTATTATATATGACCAATGAGTAATTACTCCCTTATTGCGGTATTATACCATTGTCAAAATCAGCGCGCCGCAGTGAAAACATTAAGGGCCGCGTTCTTAGACTCGGCAGTGCTTGAGAAATTCATTTAAATTAATGAAGCGTCGTATGCGCTTTCCCCAAGTCTGGCGAGAAAAAAAGGAAGGCAGCTTTCCTCCACATGCTTTCGAGATGACAGATCGAACAGCTTTAATATTTGAGTGCAGTACAGAGCTCTTAAGGATTACTACGTCGACGCACTACTGCAATACAGACCCGAACTTTAAAGCGCCAGACCGCTAATTCCTTCGCTAAACCGAAGAGGACAGGGAGACCCATGGAGAATTCATCAATGTCTGCTTTTTTTCTTCCAGTGTCATGCATGATGTGCTCTCGACCGCATAGTAACCAATCAAATTACTGTATTTACAAATAAGGCCCTAACACAGCAAAGCATGTGATTCTTCAATGAATTACAATGAAACATACAGGCGCAAAGCTTTTCAATTTTTTTTTGTGCTTATGCTAAAAGCTGCCGACACGCCGCTTCATCAGTTAGTGACGCGGCATGCAGCCAGATTTATCTGGAATGTTCCAGCCATGCGCAACTACTCTTACGTCATTCGAGATTGTAGTAGGCGATTTCGCTGTCTTATTCACGAAGTTCTTTGCTCTAAATTAAGCGCGGCCGAGAGCGGTGGTGATTCCGTTTCTTCGACGGCCACCAAGCACGTTTGTGAGATTCTGCGGCGGGCGGGATTGTCTTCGGTGTCACTTTCCTAATCACAACAGCGGTTTCAAAAATTCCTGTGCTTACACCATCGATTTATTAGGCGGAAGCCTTTAATGCCTCATCGTTGTAAGCAGCGGTTGTCGACAGAAATGTCACGCTTTTCAATTGGTCGGAACGGTCGTGACGTCACAGTGCGCGAATTTCAAACGGGGCCAATTGGACTTTGGCTAGTAACCGTGCAACCAATTAAAGGGATCGTATAGTGATGCTCCAAGTAAGCGGAAATCAGTTTAGTTAATTGCTTAATTACCCAATTAGCCTAATTAACCTTTCTAGTCAGGCCAGATAAATAAATAAAACCGAGTTAGAAATTGGTCGAGCTCGGGAATCGAATCCCGGTCTCCGGAGTGCGAGACGAGCATGCTAACCACTACACCATGCCAGCTTGATGGTTTGGAACGAACAAAGGCGCGTCTAGTGAATACGGTGTCTTCGTTCACTCCCATCTTCCTCCCTTCTCTCATGGCGAGGTTCGGGTGTCCACCGAGGTATGCGAGACAGGTACATTTCCTTTCCTCAAAATCCAATTTACCGACGAGCAAGGCGTAGAACCGAACGGGCGATGGCATTCTATGGACTCCCTGACAGCGTTGCAAGACGCTGTCGCGTTTCACTCTTAGAGGCGAAGCTTAACATCTGAACAACACATCAGTGACACAAGCAGCAACACTGCGCTTGAGGCTTTCGCACCACCGCACTTTAGGTGAACAAAGTGCCCCTCTGAATTTTTGCCTCTCTCCATTGTCCCTCTCCAAATGTCGTTATCGTCCAGCTGAAGACGAAGTTGATAAAATGGTTGGTTGGTTTATGGGGTTTAACGTCCCAAAGCGACTGGGGCTATGAGAGACGCCGTAGTGGAGGGCTCCGGAAATTTCGACCACCTGGGGTTCTTTAACGTGCACTGACATCGCACAGTACACGGGCCTCGAATTTCTCCTCCAAAGAAATTCAACCGCCGCGGCCGGGATCGAGAAGTTGATAAAATGTAATTTTTAATCAACTGTATGTTCACAACAAAGTTCGCTGCCCACCTCTAAGCTTGGAGGTTCACCGCCCGTCCCGCACTGTACCTGTAATTCTAAACAGCGCAGCTTTCGTAACAATGATCTTCCAACTAGCCCAATCCCAAGCACATTGAAAGAAGAAGATTGGAAAGCCGCCGTCATAACTCAGTTGGTAGAGTAGCGGACGCGACAAGCGGACATCGCGGTTTCGGATCACATCGGTGGTATGTAGTTGTTTTTTTTCCTCTAACTTCAAATCAGTTATCTATCACGTAAGATGTGGTAATGCAACTAATGTTCTATTGGCGAACACCACAGGAAACAAAAAAACAAAACATTCCTTTGTGCTTTCCTCCGTTTCTGTGACTGATAGCTTCCTTCATCTTGAATCAAATGTATTTTTGTTGGCATAGCGTTGTGTGTGACTTCAAGCCCTCGTAACTTCTTGCATATTTTAAATCAAGGCGCATAGGTAAGAGCTACACGTGTTGAAGGAGATAGACAGGGATAAAGTGTCAAGCTTTTTTTTTTTGCCAGAATGTGTCCCTCGTCGAACTTTTCTTTGTTTAAAACCTTTTTAGCTGCTCATGATCGGCGCATTGCACTATATATCGCTCAAAACTTTTCCGCTTTTTGCGTGTGTCCGCTGCACACATCGCCTTCCTTTTTTGCCATTTGTTTTGTCATGTCTAGACATCTGACGACAAACGAAAAGCATATACGTCTTTGCTTCACCAATCATGTCTCGTAGATTATTGGGCTTATTTGATTGCAAAATAGGAGAAGAGTGAAAGAAGAGCACAAGAAAAGCGCGCACACGACAGCGCTCGCCTGTGCATATTGTTCCCGTGCTACGTTTGCGTTGCGATCTTCAAAAATGAAAGACAGTCAACTGACCCAGTTGTCGATGATGCTTAATGATAACGTTGTTGAAGGGCGGGAGAGTAAGAGAAAGGAAAAAAATGCTCATATGGGTAAAAGAAAAGAAGAAGCAGAGGCAGACTTCCCACAATTCTCACTTTTACGCACCCTCAGCAGATGCCTTCTTCCCGGTGATACGTGCTCTCCTGTAGACTCGCTACTATTTTAACGGAACTAGAGCAGCAAGGCGTTCAAAGCAAACTATGTCTCTGTGCACTCACTGTCTCTGATTAGCCTCTTGAATGACGTGGTTTGAAGCAAGACCATGTATACTCTAACTAGAACTAGTCGAGTTCCTCAGGACATGATTGGTGGCCTTCGTTCCTTTCATTACGTCTCTTAGTAAATGAGTCGCCTGGGGTGTGGTTCCATTTCCTTATCTTTGACTAGCATTAGGACCCTTACCTAGAGAAAGTTCAATTCCAGCAAAATGTGCAGTGAACAATATATTCTGAAAATAACTCTCGGCCACAAAGTATCTATGTACTACGAGCCATGACCATGGTATCAATGACTTCCTCTAGGCGCTGTTGCCTAATTATCTTTGATTATCGGATAGAAAGCATTTATGCTAATAATAGGCTCACACTTATTATCTTCCTCGAACTTTCTGGCCTTCCTTACGAATTGTGCTACATTATTATTTGTCTCACCAGAACGGATAAAATACTTCAAGAATCTATATTTGGAAAACTGGTGAGCGGTAATGAATTCGGAGCCAGTCGACTCGCTCTAGACGAACCTTCTACAGTTTCCCGGGACAAAAATTGTTCCGCATATCTGCTCCCACCACTCGTGCGTATTAATTTGATGGGATGGTTTCGGTGTCTACTTATACGAACGAGAAAAGCGCTAGATCTTGCCTTTGTCTAGTCTATTTGTTCTTCCTTTAACGTTGGCAAAGATGCTTCAGGTTCCTGAAAGCGAAATTAACCGCTTCCCAGCACTGGCATTTTGTCTTTTCCGCATGCAGTCTTTGGCTGCAGCGGTCTTACCAAATAGCAGAGAAAGGCAAGTGTGCTTATTGGCACGGATACTGGCGTATCGATCAACACTAGAGGTAAAAATAAATTCCCGTTTCGCTTGCGCCAGAGTCCGCTCGTACGTATTTTGAGACAAAGGAAACGTGAGACTTTTGTTTTTATCTCTAAAATGCGGACAACGGTCACTCCGACTTGTTTCGCGTTTCAGCCAATTCCAAAATTAAAAGATCTGCCAGGCCTCTCAGGTTCGTGAAGGTCTTCAGATCAGAAAAAGCATGCTTTGGTACCGCAAAATAGCAATGAAGACCGCTCCATTTAAATTTGGGCTTGAATAAAAATCGATTTCATGGCTCTTTCTGGCTATGCTGATGATGTTTCTCTAGCAGCAAAGGCCAAATTGATTGCTACGAAAATTGGATTTAAAAATGGAACTTTTTCTTTGTGCACTCGATCCAAATTTGTGGCGTCCAGGCCTAAAATGATTTTGTGATCCCCATTTGAAATCGGGTGGAGGTATAGCCTAGATTCAGGAGTCCGCAGCGCGCAAAAAAAAAAAAAAAAAAAATTGACACCACAGTTTGATTGTGAAAACGGCTGACGGTGGCGACGACTGCAATTCATTTCTCGAACTTTTCTAGCTAATAACAGCCCTATTTTCAATGAAACTAGTGTCTTAGTCATTAAAACGCGGTAATATATTGCCACAGCACCACCTCAATTTGTTGTCAGTGTTTCCTTAGCCTCCTGAGCCAGTTTCGAGCTGTTTACTTTTTTCCCCCTGCCGAAGAAATTAAGTGTTTATACAAGTATACGAAGAGCAGTGAGAACGTCTGTCTGTAGCCGCTCCAGCGGCGCTAGAAAGAGAAAATGTAGGGAAACTTTACGACAAGTGCTAAATTTTAAACATGGTGCTCGTGCTCGAGCGCATCCATTATGTACACAAGCAACAAAGGCACAAGCTGAGTCCAAGCGTAATGTACTTGGACTCAACTCCACAATGCAAAATAAGTCAGCCACAGAGGCGGGTTTAGGATGGATTAGTACGTTGTGCTTGGCGCGAAACTGGGGAACATAATAGGGGCTGACTCTCAAGAGGCGTACCTAGTGGTTTCCAACAGGGTTAGCAAAAATGTGGATAGCGTTTGCATTCACGCATTCAGGATCGAAATTGTTTCATCCACGCTTAATGCTTTTGCAATTGTATGTTATTTGCCAGCATATATTTCGTGTTTCCTTGCGGGGAATCTGATGAACACATCTTGCCGAAGAAAACTTAAACGTAAATAGCCACGAATGGATGTGTTAAAGCTGCAATGTCGAATGCAGGCTTTGGGCTAAATTTTTCATTCTTAGAAATTACAGAACAAAAAAAAAAGTCGGCATAGACCACAAAAACTAAGAACTGATACTGCTTCACGCTTTTCAAGCACGAACCAGTAGCAACTTCCCAGCTCCCCGTCTTACTATAATTAACGACAACCTGCGCACACACATTATCACATAGAGAAACTTCAAAGTACTTCCAAATCCAATTGGCGCGGCTTTCCCTGTTGCGTCGTAAACGTCGACCTGCAGCAGCAAAACTCAGAGCGAGCGGCCAATCCTCATACCAAGTAGCAGTTCCGCTACCCTCTCCACTCTTTCAAAGCTCACATACGCCCTGTTCTTTTTCCGGGGCCAATATTCCTGGAAAAGCAACCCAGTACGACGGAGGAAATCCACGAAACGCGTTCGGCTAACTGCCGGCAATTAGGTTAGCAATTAACCCCTCAGTACGCATTAGAACGCTGTGCACGTAAGCAGCGTCTAAGAAAATATATGAAACATCTGTCGGAAGGGTGCATGCAACAAATTTACCTTACGCCGAAAACAGACGTTGGCGCATGCAGCATAGCGTCGCACCTTTACACACAACGCGCTGCAAGACTGGCGTAGAGTTAGGGCAAAACAACACTTGCGATAAAGACTAATTGGCAAGGAATTATAGCCTGTTTGCACCGCAAAGCGGCCGTCCCCATGCACAGAAAGGCGCACGCCGGAACACAGGGAAAGTCAGCGGAATTAGCTCCGATGTTAAGCTGGCGAACACCGTCACATGACAAAAGAAACGCTGCCGCTAGTGCCTTGCAGGGATAACAGGATAGGCGGCCCTTTAAGATGCACGTGTATATGCAGGCTCATTTTACTGTCGGTGTATGCAAGTTTGCTGTTCTTTCTTCCTGATAAAGTGTTTTTAGCGCGTGCTTTCATAGCACATTCATTGCCTTCTGACTCGCCGAAGCTTTAGTCCCGAGTACCTGAATTTTTTAAACATTGTATTAATGCGGTAGAGACTATGCTGCGCAGTTAAAACAAAAGAAAAGCAAGGCAAACCTCTCTGAAGAATTTCTCATGTATTAGCTAGAAAGGGACACCCACAAGCGGATCGCAAAGTTAGTAAAAAAGAGGAGACAGCCTGGAAGAAACTCCAGGTCCGGGTATTTCCAAAAGCATGCATTTATATCAAAATATATTCAGGTCAATTCAATGCTAGAATTAAGCACTGTGACGGATGTGCGAGCATGGTATACATGGTCTGCACATACCCACGTTACAAATACAACACACTCACACCAGACTCGCGGGAGACTGATGCACAACCCAGACACAGAAGTCCAAAGAAACATCGTCAGTCAAGCTTTGGCCGCCGCCGAGTTTCATGGGACCACGGCCGACGCTTAGCGAGAGGGAAGAAGACAAAGTCCTGCGACCATCCGATTGATTGACTGTGAAATACGTTTTCCCATCCATACCACGTGGCTAATTGAACAAGCAGCGTGAAATTATTCGTCGCGTTAGATCCGCGCTAGCGGGACCTCGTCTCTTACTGCGTAGCGTAAACCGCTTGCATAACAATATCGAGTAGCGGAGTTTCGCAGCATAAATACATTTCAGATATGCCGCTACATGGATGTTTGTTTTCTAACGTTGCGGTTTCCAGAAATGTTTTCACTGTAGGGAATCTGAGTGCGGTATCTCAAATCTTAGAAAATGTAACCCTTTGACGCCACTCTTTCACCTCTCGTGAATTCGACGACGTAGTTCCTTCTCCTTCATTTGCGTCGATTCTCAGAACCTAAGCGTGGTCAGCCCTGAAGTCTCAGTTTAGCGCAGTAGCCTAGTAGAGAGCCTTGAGTCCAAAACTATTGCACTGAATGCTATTGTTATCACATTTTTCACATGAAATTTAATGGGAGAGGCACTACCTTGTTTTCTTCTCTTCTCCTGATTAAGAAGAAAACCGGGCAACTTTCTGCAGTCGCAAGCTAGCTTTGTAAGGTGTCTGACATAGAGACCATTGATAGAAAATAGTTACCAAGTCGCCGTCAACTGTTTCTCAATATCACTGCATATACGTGAAATCATTTGTGGCTGCTATGTTTAGCTACGACCGCAATGGTTCTGTATGTTTAGTTTCTTAAAGGTCGTAATTTGTTTAATGCTGTTGGCGCACTGATTATCAGTTCCGTTCGTTTGTATGTAGGGTGAGTCATCATGCATATCTAGGACAAGCGTGCCTGTTCCTTGGAGACGATTCTACAATTCCCGAGACATATCACAGCGGAAAAGGCACACAGGAAAATCGAAATGCCTGCACCGCGTTGTTTATTATCAACGTTCATTTCACTAATTGGCGCAGGCGTAAATACTTCCCATCTTTCTGGTGACCCTCTCCTTATCTGTCAGCTAGCGGCTAGGTAAGACGTAATGCACGATCACATTGCGGTAAAAAGTTTGTGCTAATTCTCCACCAGGTCAATTTTTAAATTCGTTGCCTTTCCGCCACCGCCATCTCGTGGTGCAGGGAACAAAAGCAAATTGAAAAAGCTCGTTTAATTTCTTCCGGTAGGCCAGTCGATGGACTCGCATGGAATTCGAAGACAGTGCCTAACAAGAGTGTCAGAATGAGTGAGTTGCATTTTTCCTACAGAGCAATTTAGAAGAAGTTAACTTTGCGGGCTCTTTTCAATCGCAACATTTTTCAGTGTCCCTCCCCCTCCTCCCTTCCCCTCCCCCTCATTCTCCTTCCCCCCTCCTTCCTTTCTTACGCGCAAGCGATGTGCAAAGTTTTCGAAACGAAGTCTTTGCATTTGGCGAAGGCTAATTTCACTCAAACTCTATTTTTGTTAACGCTGGACAACGCTAAGTAGATATAGCCCAATGACAACGTTTGTTGAAACCGAAGCCAAAAAATCGCTATAAAAAAGAAGAGGAGATCAGCATTGCAATGCACGCATTTTTGATATCCAGCACTGCTGTGATAAACGACGATCTAGCTTAATCTTAACTGTTCCCCGTTGAGAGAGCACCAAAGGAAACTGGCCCTTCAAGCGGGAGCAGGCACAAGGTGTAGAACGGATGAATGCGCTCGAAGCTGGTAAGGAGTAAACTTCCCCTCATGCTTTCTACCGGACATAGTCATCAAACATCAAATAGAAGAGGAGCAAAACAAGGTTGAAGTGTTCAGCATTGATGTATGCCACTCTGAATTGAAAATCTTCCGTTGTGTAACCAATATGCGTTGCCCGCTACGACGACGCAATGATTTGCTGTTGGGGACGAATAAATTTAGAATGGGGAGATTAATTAAGAATTCCGCGTCTAAAAAAAATATAAATAAATTATGCTCAAGAAAGACAAGGGGGCTCCACTGCAGCTTTAAAATAATGGCCAATGCGCTTTTAAATAGGCAAAAAGAATCACGAAAATATATAGTCCCTATCAACTGAACCTCTCACTTTGCCCATTGCACTTTAATCGCCCTGTGCGCTTTCAATTTCTTACAAAATACTTCTACGTGTATCAGTAAGCACTAAATTGGAACAATATAAATTATTACGCTTGTCTATTCTATCCATCAATGCACGCATGCCCCGGCATCTGAAGATATTGGGCTGAAAGGAGAATCAGTTGCTTTCCGAAATACCGCAAATTTTTTCCACCGCTTCGGCAAGGAAATCAGAAAAAAGTGACTGTCAGTAAAAAAGCAATGATTTTAGGTATCGAGCGTTCACTTCATTGAAGTTCAGAATGGCGCAAAAGACACACACACAGGAAAAATGGGGGATGACACAGTTCATGTTCATGTTCGCATTCTTAGTACTCGCATCAGGCTTCACATTATAGGTATGTACTGAGCAGCGAACGTGCAGACTTCGCGAAGTTATTCCGGCAAATTAACATGCACGAGCCGCGAATGCACATATGCCGTGCAGTTTCTTCGCGGGAAATCAGAGAATGCTCCCGTCGTGTGGAGCGAGCCGGAGCTTTCTGCAATCGAGGGGCTCTTGCTTGGCTTCAAATGATGAGCATTTCAGATATTTCCGTCTCTGTACTCGGGCGCATACGTTAGCACAGAGTAAGGAAACCCGGAAAGTTCCAAGTGAGGGGGGAGCGTGGGCCTCATTTCGGAGATCATTTGCAGTCTAATCAAAGAACATTAGCGGAGAGCACAGACAAACCTTTGATGTCTTGGTCATTGCTTTCAGTACATAATTCTCTCGAGACTGAGAGTTGATTGCCTTCGCATAAATATATGACATTTCTCACTTCATGTTTTACCATATTTGGCCTTTTTAACGTCAAGATTTGTGATAGTCAACGAAAGCAAAATGATAGTTTGTGCCAGGCGGTTATTGACTAGAACCGTAACTAAAAGAGCGGCGGCCGCTGAACAGGTTGTAAAGCTCTAGTTAGAGAGAATATCGGTCGTTTCATCTCTCGCGAGGTCATTCCAGACGCTAATCAAAGACTATAAGTGCATACCGACGCTATAGACGCTCGTAATCGTCTTATGCAGCTCAGTTTATGTCGCAACTACGTATAGCACAATCTGCGGGTTCCCGACTTTCAGAAAGCTTCTTCCGCTCATGTTTTTTTTCATGTGGGATCATTTGTACAATTCTTTTTTTTTTCTTTCTCCTCAGACCAGGGACGAATGATTTCTTCATTCGCTGCTCATTTCCCATCTTCACGACGCTCAACAATACAGCGGCTTGATGGCACATTAAACCATATGCATTTCGTTTTCGTTTCTTATCAGATACTATAATGTGAAGGTGCCCCGGCACCAGAGTGATAGACAAAAAAAAATCTGGCGCTGAACTGCTTCTGGTGGGGGTTACTGTTCAGAAGAGGTCTAAAACAAGTCGGCATCGGGGAAAGCAAGAAGTGCATTAGGCGGTCGTAGAGGCGAGAAACACTTCCGCTCTTGCCCGTACGGTATTGAAAGACGACTAAAAAGTTCCATATGTCGGACCGGCGAAGAATCTCGAGCATCGTAGAAGCACTCGCGCGTGTTTACGGTTATGCCAGCCCGATCTCGATCAGGCGGCGTGGCAGTGGAGATAATTTAAGAATATTAAGAAAAAAAAAGAAGAATAAAAGTCGAGAAAATACTTGCGTAGAAAATACTGCGGTATTCCGAAAGACGACGTCACCTTACGCAGGAGACACCCCGAAGGCATATCGAATGAAAACGCTGAGAAGAAAAAAAGTACGATCCAAGTGACTATGGTCGACAAAACGAACGGCTTAACGTACGACCACCCACAGCAGCAGCCCCCGTCTGTCGAAGGAAAACACTATACTCATCCACGCTCTGCTAGTGTAACAGTGTAGCGACAAAGAATAGGTTGGGGCAACCGAAAAGGAAATAAAAATAATAAGCCCGCAGTGCGGCAAGTGGGAAGACAGCGAAAGGCTTCCATACAAAGCTCTACACTATTGGGCTGACCTGCGCCCACAAACTTAACGCGCCGGTGGCGACGACAGGAACCAGCGTGGCCGGCAGTCGTCGAAGAACAGAATGCCCGCCGCTCTCAGCCTTGCTCACATATTAGAGCTGGCAACAAACTTCCGATATGCAGCGTGCGAAGTAACCACAGCGTTCTTGAACAACGCAGAATCCATTCTGCCTAAACATGGTTTTGTCGAGTTTTTTATTCTGGCAACACGGTCGTTTCGGCCCAGAACACTTCGTGTTTGAAGAGGGCGCGTTTTTCGAGCAAGCAGTTGCCCCAGGGAAAAAGAGGAGTAACGGTGGGAGACTGTGCTGGCTAGCTTTGACCCCAGAATGCAAGTTGGGGCGGTGGGGTGGGTTGGCAAAGTCGTCAAGGGCTATGTACTCTCGACCACTAAACGTGATTTGTTAGCACCAAGTTCTTTCCGTCGAATAAAATGTTTTGCAATAAAAAAAGAGAAGCATCGACAGCTGGGACGTCGCCTGCACCGGCACGTTATCAAACACTGCGCGGAATGCTTGGCATACCGCGCTGCCTTATCAAAACCAGCGCGACACACGTCGTCTGCACCGACGCAAACCTTTGTCGAACGCCACGCCATTGACAGCGGAATCGTTTAGGGGTTAGCTTGTAAAGGACACACAGTGCATAGCTGCAGTCATTCGAGATAAATCTGGTTGCATCCTGCGTCACAAAGTGATAAGGACGCGTGCTGGTGACATTGAGCTTGAATAAATCAATATCACAGAGATTTGCGGCACTATAGGAGCGAAACCTGGAATAAGAGCTCGGTATCTACTAGTGTCAGACTGCTATACTTATCACTACAAAGAACCATAAGCCAATTACTCAAACAAAATGGTTTTGGAGTAAGAATGGAATCGGCTGTATAGGTAGGCGGCGTCAGTTCAGGTCATCGGGTTGGTCAGAGCGTGGGTACTGTTTCTCATTTTCCCTTAGTTAAAGCTAAAGGAGCGGAAAAGGGCGATGCATTGACTACCTATTGTCCGAGAAGATCTAACATTCTTGGACAAAAATTTTGAATACTGAAAAATTTCAAGATATTGTTACGAAAATAATGAAGGTAATGGTCAATGCTTGCGATGTGTAGCAAAGGCTTTCCTTTAAAGTTTTTCGATCGGTCGCCTTGAACAGATAAGACTGGAGCAGAAAGTAATAGGCAACGCTTTTGACGACTGCAAAAGCGTTAATGGCAAAAAAGTGCAAGCCTGCCGACGGGAGATCTGCGGATATATTAATTGTTATAGTAAAATCTTACGTTATACGAAAAATTTACGTTCATAAACTCTATTCCGTTCAAAAATGCTTTTCTCCAGAATTTCTAGGTATGACGCAGGAACAGTCATTCATGGCCAGGCTAGCAACAAGAGCGTGTGTTTTCTGTGACTCGCACGAAAAGAAGCTGCATGCAAATACAAAGCGCTGTCAGTGGGTAGACGTAGGAGAAGATGAAAGGTAGCATTCTGGCATGATCAGTGGCCGTTTCACTTTCACAATCTGGCAAGCACCGGAAGTATTATCATTCGCTCAGGTGAATTTGGCGAAGGCCTTGGTTTATATACACAGCTCAATCAGAAGCGCAGCACGCGGTGTTACAACCCACAGCAAGTATCGCAGTGGCGCTTCTGGATCAGGCCCCCCGCAGGCCCTTTCAATAGCCAAGGCTTCCCTCTCAAGCTGTATTGCATTCAGCACGAGTAATGGGAGGCTGATCGTCACACGGTGAGAAAGTGATGGCATAGCCTTGCGGGGGAAACTACAGCTGAAGCTCCATGGCCGTGAATCACACCCAAGAACGTCGCTCCGCACCAACGCTGTTACAAAGTAGCCGAAGTAGAGCAGACATGAATCGTTCACCTCTGAACTTCAAGTTACAGCAGACTCCGGCACTATAGGCAGCAGGTTCCTATAGCTGGATACGAGGGTGTGCCTTTTGTGGCAGGCTGGAAGGATGCGCTAGATGAGAAGGGCGAGGGAGTGATCCGATTTAAAGGAGAGCCCGAATCGACAAAGAGGCATTTGAACGTGCCCTGTGAGCTTATCAGGAACACTTGCAGAGCACACTGGGACGCCCCTACTGTTTGGTCGGCCTAAACTGTGAACAAGAATACGTCTGTATGGGAGTAAAATGGTAATAAATTGTCCTCTAGCACACTGCCCTTTTTTAAAAGGCCGTGAGTTATAGAGGACAGCTTACTCCCATTTTACTTTTTTTCTGTTTAGAGTGTAGATGCTTGCCAGTGACGACCGTTGTCGTTGACACTTGCTTGAAATGTGGCCTTATGCTCCTGAAAAGCCTAGCGATGAAAATGCGTCCTGAAGCCCAAGACAGCACTCAGACTTCCGCGCGCCGTGAACGAGACTATGCAATGGGACACAGGCGAAGAAAAGGCAAAGCAAATATTAGGAAGCAATTTCCCACGTGCCTCCTTTTACCCCTCAGCTTACCAGTCCCGCCATTCCCTCATTGTAATTTGATCGGCGCGAATGGAAGCGCTCTCTTTGCGGCTGCTGGAAAAGAATGGTTCTGAGTGGCCTTGTAGTCAGTCCGGTAAACAGATTAGGCTTCGTTTCATCTTGAGAAACAGCGGGAAAGACGGGACGAATGGAAGACGGACAGAACGAGCGCTGTATTCCTTTTGTCCCGTATTTCCCGCTGTTTCTGACGGTCAACCGACACCAACTAGCCCGACTGTCTACGCTTGTGCATTATGTCTCTTCCCGTCTTTATCTCTTTTTTACTGTAAGTGATCATCCCGGATTCATGACAAATTTGCTATTCAAAACTTTTCATTAGTTCTAAACGCGGGTAGGATCAAGGGTAAGATTGTTTCACTGCCTTTTTAAGTGCTTGGCAAAAGGCAGTCTGATGACACATCATACGTGACATCAAAAAAAAAAATGCATGTCCCCAGCTGGCACTGGTTCAGGCTTGTAAGCATGGTCCTCCACCAACGGCCCCAGCTCTCCATCTTGCTGCCACTGACTAACTTTCGCACTTTATTTAAATCAAATTTTAAGTCTAATTTCTGGGGCTTTCTCTGCTCTGTCGTGAGCGCTGTCCTTTTAGCACAGAAGTCTGATAACGGTCATTACTAGTACCTCCATTTCTTCTTGCCTCTCCAGTGCAACAAAGCTCGCGTTTCTAGTCCTTGTTTTCCCCGTTCAGCTTAACTAGTTTTCCCCTTTTATTGCTGAGCAAAGCGATACGACGCCGAGAATTCACGAAAGGTGCACTCGACTACGCACCAGCAATTAGCTTTACAATTATCCTTTCGGTAGACGTTGGAATTCTGCGCACGTAAGCTGCAAGGAAGAACCCGACTAAACCAGTCGCCTTGAGAATAACAAAAGAAATGATCTAACACCGGAAATGGATGTTAATGACTGCGCTTAGCGTAGCACATTCATGCTGAATGCATAAGAAGACCGGCACTTTCATGGACGGCTAATTGGCAAGCAATTCCGGGCTGGTTTCGCTTTAACGCAGGTAACGGCAGACCCTGGAAAAAGTAGGCTGGAACATAAGTGCAATGCGGAAAAGGGAATGGTAATGGTGGAAATCGTGCGCTGGCGACTAAGCAAGCAAGCGGCAAGAACACCACCACAAGGAAGCGAGCTGTTGTGCGAAATGAACCCTGCAACTAAAAATACAACTAAGTTCCCGCATTGCGGTCCATGGCCACGAACAGTGCCAACAATGTGCTTGCTGGGTGAGGAAGAAACGGCCCTCACATCCAACATTCTCGTACAAAAATCTTGAATAAAGAAAAATTGTAAGATACTGTTATGGAAATATTGAAAGTAATGGTGAATTCTTTCAGCCTGTAACAATATCTCTCTTTAAACCTGTTTCCATCGATCGTATCGAGCAGTTAAGACTGCCATAGGAAACCAAAGGGGAAGGCTTTTGACGATAGCGAAAACGCTAATAGCAAAATAAATTCAAGACTGGCGGGGGTGTGGACGGCGGATATGTTGATTGTTATACTGTAATATTAAGTTATATTAAATAATTGCGTTCATCAACTGTTTCCCGCTCAAAAATACTTTTGTCCAGAATTGTTGGGTATGTGTGCCGCGTGGGAGGAATAGCGTGAGCAATGTATACCTATGTGGGCGTATTGAGTACAACCTGTGGAGCTTCGGGCCCCAGAACAGCACACAGTAGGCTTAAATACTATCACTTGCAGCAAAACACTCGCTTTCATAGTCGTTAACTGTCGCATGGCCAATTGAATCAAAATATAATATGCATATTAAATATTAAAAACTAAAAACTGAGAGTGACTAAAGATTGAATATGTGTTTGTCCCACCGTGAAAAGTACGCACAAAAAAGGAATAAAAAACACATGACAGCAAGAAGCCCCAGGATTCCTCCCTCGGATGAGGAAAACATTAATGATACTAATAGTTGCACCGCCTCTGCCTTTCACCCCTCCCCCTCAATTCGTATGTACCCCCACTTCCCGCCTTGACTGCATAATCTCCTTATTGGCTTGCAAACGAAAGCAGGGGTTTTCGGTTATCCATACCACATAATTAGTGCCCTCGATCATAGTGCCCTCGCAGTAAAACAGTGTAGGTTAGGTGAGAAAACTGGACAATCAGAGCAGGACCAGCAACATCTCTCGTGCTTTTATTGCCCTCAACAGAGGTAGAAACAGCCGGAAGCAGTGTAGACTGGACCGCAGCCTTATAGGGCGCATAATAGAATGAGATTTCATCGGTGCTTGTGAGTACTGCGTGCTCTCGAATGTCCTGAATACCTTGCGGAGGACCTTCGAAGGTATTTACTTTCAAATCTGAAAGAAACGACGATTTAGTATCATCCTGCGACTTGCCTGCGCTGAAGGATGCTCACAGAATCTTTCCGCGAGAAACATGTCTAGGACAAAGAGTTCAAGTAACGTGTAATTTACCGCATATGAGGGCACAGCCTATCGGTGACAGACAGCGTATTAATGGCATGTTATCGGCCTCATCACACACAGGCTCTTTCCCGTGACGCCGTTCCACACCTTCACTGCAGTCAAACCTTTGCCACCGACACTGCGAGCATTCTTAGTCGGTAACAATGCAGCGCACAGAGTGAGGGCACAAGACCGACCATGTTGCATCTCGTATTCGCGTGTGAGCGAAGCTATCGCATACCTCGCGTTCTTACTGCACACAAACCTTTATGGGAGTATGTTTTTGCAGGCTAGTTGGTGCCTAAGCATTGTGGGTTTTTTGCGCAAAAGACACGACACAAAGGAACGAGGTAGACAGGACAAGCGCTTACTAACAACTCAGGTGTTTATTGACATAACATTGCTTAAATACAGCAGCTGCTCTTATCAATCACGAAAAGGGAAAGAAGAGACTTAGCATACATATATCATATCAGAACAGATCCCACCATCGCACGAGTGAATGCATGTTTCGAGCTCTAATTCTGCGCAAGATAACTGATTTCTTTTTTTGAGAGCAAAATTGAAGGATTGCTGACACACGAGTTACCCGATTTTCCTATCTCATTGGCCTCAATTATCTCTCTTCCAAGTTGTGTCTTGCACCGGCGCAGTACTGAAGTTTTTTCGAGCGCGGGAGTGCAGTTGCGGCAATTCCGAATATGGTCAATCATTTTGCTACCTGACTTGTTCTTTACATCTCTTGCGTGCTCCCTCAGCCTTTCATTAAGGCACCTGCCAGTTTGGCCAATGTACTGCTTTGTACAGGTGCCTTAATGAAAGGCTGAGGGAGCACGCAAGAGATGTAAAGAACAAGTCAGGTAGCAAAATGATTGACCATATTCGGAATTGCCGCAACTGCACTCCCGCGCTCGAAAAAACTTCAGTACTGCGCCGGTGCAAGACACAACTTGGAAGAGAGATAATTGAGGCCAATGAGATAGGAAAATCGGGTAACTCGTGTGTCAGCAATCCTTCAATTTTGCTCTCAAAAAAAGAAATCAGTTATCTTGCGCAGAATTAGAGCTCGAAACATGCATTCACTCGTGCGATGGTGGGATCTGTTCTGATATGATATATGTATGCTAAGTCTCTTCTTTCCCTTTTCGTGATTGATAAGAGCAGCTGCTGTATTTAAGCAATGTTATGTCAATAAACACCTGAGTTGTTAGTAAGCGCTTGTCCTGTCTACCTCGTTCCTTTGTGTCGTGTCTTTTGCGCAAAAAACCCACAATACAAAACCTTTATGGAGTGGAGGTGAAAGATACCAGTGCACAAGCGTCTGCTTTGATCAATACGAGCTTGCAAAAAAAGACCAAGATCCCCAAGCTCAGTGCACCCTGTGACTAATTCTCGCAGCGTCCATCTTTCAAATTGCAATCTAATCGAAGTAGCGACGGAGCTAACGCCAACGATATCACTACTCAGTCTTTGAATGGGCGTTTCCTCAAACAGATGAATGCTCCAAGCACCCGCATTCAGCCGTCGGTAAACAAGCATCGCGAGCAAATTGTGATGACTCGTCACTCGGCGACTTCCCTTCCTGTTCGACTACAAACTCTCAGGAGACTAGAACTGGAGAAGACCGCTGTTAAGCAGAGTGTACTGGAACTAGAGAGAGGCGAAGAGCCGTTGAGAAAGGTGGGACGCCCCAAACTACGCCGGGACAAAGGATCATTTCCAATCAACAGGACGATCCGGAAATCCGAGACGGCGTTCTCGGTCATGCGGGTGGCAGCGCACTCGGGCTTCTGGTAAACACTTGGAGCCAGGTCCTTAGGCTGTGGGCCGCACTCAGTAATACGAACGTCAGGACCACTTTGTCTTTGACGTTATAGCTATGCTGAAGCTCTCATATAAAGAGAGCCTGGAGGGTCATTCTATGCTGTCGTTCAGCATGGTTACCTTTATTTGTTATTGGTTTTCGCGCTTAACGCTATCCCGATAAAATTTTCGCTCCCGTAGTGTCACGTCAGCAATCGTACTGAAGATGTATTTGTATTTTTTTTTTAGTTTGTGGGCGTTTTTCATTACTTCCTTTTTCACTTTGTACTCCTGAAAAAATGCCACAACCTGCCCTTGGTTGCCTAGTCTGAAAATCTGATCAATTCAACCAATCAACATGCAGGGGATATTAAACCTCTCAGTAAAAGTGTCAACAACTTTTTCTTTCAGTTCTAATGCTTTTTTTTTTTTGCAGTCATTAGGTGCCCCGAAAACCATAAAGCTCGAGCGCCGACTTTGGTGTTCTAAATCACTGATTTTCGCTCGGAGATTACTCGGCATATTTTCAATGCTATCGATTCGGGCTGCGTGGTTTTCCAAGTCTGAAAAGTGAAACCTTGAGTCAGACAGGGTTTCCTAGATTTGCCTCTTGTAACCAAATAATTTCAATCTTGGTTGTTAGCTTAATCTAGCCAGCCAGCAACTCCTCTAGCAGGTCATTTGTACCGACTTCTCGAGAACAGGGCAGGGATTTAACACAACATCCACGCAGAGAACCGATAATGATGCTTCTCGACCACACTGTCGGTTAAAAGAAAGTAGCACGAGTAGGGTGAAACCTCTACTTCTGCGTGCTTTGGGTGGCTAATTCTAGAACTATTTGAATCTTCGTGTGATTATTCAAGCTTGAAAATTACAGCGCAAAACAACGCGGAACGAGACGAAAAAATACAGAGGAAAGGTATTGGTTTAGGTTTTTTTTTTCAAGCATGAACAGGAGCAAAGTTGCCCAACTCTCCATCTCGCTTCAACTTACGCGGACTCGCGCACACGCCTTATCACGAAGACTCCAAGTACTTCTAAATTCAATTTCTGCGGCTCTTGATATTTAGTCGCAAACGCCGAGCTGGAAGCACAGTACGTATGATACAGCCAGTTCTCCAAATAATCAAATTTCCACTAGTCCTTCCGTTGTATCGAAGTGCACATTGACCCCTTTTCTTTTTCTCTGATTTTCTTTCTTGGTTGCAAAAGATAAGTGGCACGACGAATATAATCTTCTAATCGCGCTCGACTACGCACTTACAATTGAGTTAGGGGTCACCCTCTAAGGCGACTGAACGAGCTGCCCGTCAGAATAACACGCACAGATTTGCCTAAAACGACCTTTCCTGACCGTGAATAGAGTCGCACTGTTGTACTGAGTGCACGGTAAAACCAGCTTCGAGGTAACACACGACAGCTCTTGCGAGGAAGACTAATACCTGTGCTACACGGGGTACGTTCGAACGACATTTGAGTCGAACGGTATTCGGGACTTGGAATGACATTCGGTTCTCGACGGACTCTCGCGGTGCTGCACGACACTTTCCAAACGCATTCGAAAACATCCGCTCGTTTTCAGTGTACAACGACGACGACGGCGGTGGTCACTGCGGTCACACTAGTCCGACAACGACACTATCACGGTCAACAGTACCATGTCATTATAGTTAACCATCTAGTTCACTATAATATGATTGTAGTGGGACGAAGTTTTTTGGCCAACGACACCGACGAATCCGATCGGCGGGCGGTGAGCCTTCATGTCCTCGGCAGGCCGGCGGAATCGCGAAAACACGCTGATGAAGCGATGGTGTCAATGTAATCTAGGTTATACATTATCCGTGTTGGAAATAAGCGAAAAAAAAACGGCTATATTTAACATGTGCGCACTTGAACACTCACCAGCGAAGCTCTTGCCAAATTTTATTCGGCAACGACGACACCATTCCCTTCCGTGACAACTATAGGCCTAGCGAGTCTGCAGGGTTCGGTCTGTGATGCCGGCGATTTTGAAGAGCGAATTCACAAGTTTCAACGAATGAAAACGGTCAACGAGCGTATTTTTTGACAGCAGTAACCTCTGAGTAACTATTTCTTACATCGCAAGGCGCGCATGCGATGAACGGGAAGCGCCGGTGTGACCCAGACTGCCGAGCAGTATTTTACGGCCAGCAGCAGTCGTCGCCACCGCTAGCTTGTGGGCAACAAGTTAGGCCGTTTCAGTTAACGCGAATGGTCACCAAACATACTTCTGGATAAAGTAGTTTAAAATAAAGTACTGGTAACGTCGGAGGAAGCCGGGACAATTAGCGAGAAGCGCTGGTCCTACGCGATGTCATCAACGGCTGTCAAGTGCTTCTCAGGCGAGCGATCGCATCGGAGTTTCGCACAGATTAAGAGAGAGAAAGAGAGAGACTTTATTGAATAAAGGAGAGGTCAGTTGCACTGAATAACCAAGCACAGATACAACCAGCATAAAAGAGAAGAGATTGTTTAATAGAACTAAAGCGCAGATTGCGTTTTATGTCATGCAACGAGCACTAGCTATTCGTATATGCAGCGTTGTAAACAACAGTATGGGTGCAGTCGTCCTCATCGGCGCACTCCTAAGGAAATTGCATGCTCACGCGGTAAATGTTCATTGGAATTATATCTTCAAGCACCCACTTCAACAGAACACGAGCTATTTGCTAAACAAACAGCAGAAAAAAGCGAGCAGCGGATATCGAAATGAACATCCACAGAGCCGAAAGCAGTCGCGCGGCTTTGGGCGGGGCGAAACGATGGCGGCGACGGTTACTGGTCGGTTCGGGCTGTGTTCTCGTTTCGAAGGCATTCCAGAATATGAAATGTCTCCGTGGAGCTCCGTCAACTCGAATGTCATCTGAACCGAATGCCGTTCAAAAATTTTGTGTAGTAGCGCAACTTCGTCAGTCAAGTCGAATGACATCATTCTGTTGGAAGGCATTCGAAACGCCCGTGTAGCAGTGGTATAACTAGCGACGAGTTGTGGCTGACTGGCGTCGAAAAGTAACTTGCCTCAGGCGTTGGAAGGCGTAGACCGGGGCGTGCAGAGCGACACTGAGAAGCCTGTACAAAAGAGGTAAATCATGCTGTCATCTAAGTCAGTAGAGGTGAAGAGCTCTCCTACAGGTATGCTAGCTTCTACACGGAATGAGACTTGTGACCAATTTGCCCATGTACGTTTAAGGTTTGCGACCGAAGAGTACGAACAGTGCGAAGAGTATTAGGCCTGCGTGAGGAGGTTTTGCATCTTGTAAAAGCAGACATGTTTTTCAAGATCTGCTTGTTGTAGCGAAAAAGCTGCAGTCTCAGTTGTTAGATTATCTTGGCCAGGCAGTAACTCCTTTACCAGATAATTTTTACTGTGTCAGGCAATCTGTACAGGTTTACGTTGCACCATACACATGTAGTTCAACTTCAGTGACGCGTGGCGGCGCATACGCTAGTGTAGAGCATGGAACAATGCACAGATATGATCCAGTGCAACACCTATTCTTGTAAGAAAGCATTGGTTTTAATAACGGTTAATTCTAGAAAGGACCACGGAATCGCGTTATATTCTAGCGTTTTTTAAACCAAATTTATTGCCCAAATAAAGGTTGAGTACGGCGGTTTGCTTTTTTCAGTGTGAAAACTGCATGCGAACATTAAAGGTTTAATTATCACTTACCACGACACTCTCGACGCTGTTGCTGAACCCTGAGAATGCATTCGATGCTTTTATTGCATCAAAAATTTGGAGGACTCATGAGAAAACCTGGTAAGAAGGCTCGGGAATACTACTGTTGCTGCCCAGTCAGCTCTACAAGGCAAGAAAGCGGCAAAGGCCGAGCAGGCCGCTGTCCCAGATGCACAAAAAAAAAATTTCTTCTTCAGCACTGCGCTCTTTGTTGGAATGATCTGCACAGCTACTGGCGGCCGCTAGGAATTTAATTTTATATAAATTGAGGGAAACGACATTTTTGGACCATTATGTGCCTCCTTTATGCATGTGAAAGGTACTTACGGCAAGAAATTGAACTAATCTAATACAGTTTAGTGCTGAACAAAACACTAGCTGCTGAAGTCAATCGGCGGAGAGACGGTGTGTTTCGCTGGCCCCGCCTCATGCAGATTGTTGGCCGCATCAGTCCCGCACATTTTTACTGCTCTCGAAAGATTTGATAGTGGCAGTATAAGTCTTGATGTTGGTCACTGATAATGCTCTGAGCAACCTGCGCACATAGGACTGAATGTACAGTCTTGGTGAAAAGTGAAGGTCACAGCGTTCAGCTGAAGCGGAGTGCCTATACCTAGAATGCTCCATGGGGCGGATCATTCAAAACACAAGTCAAGCAGGAAGCTTCTTTACCGCAAAAAGAGACCTTCTACTAGCATTTCAAGGTCATTAGGTCTTTAATAGTGCCGTAATAGCTCTTTTATGCAGCTGAAGCGAAAAGCCTTTCGCCTTCGGACTTTTTACCAAGACTGTACATAGGTTTTGCATCTCGTGGTCGCTTGCTAGCAATGTTCTCGCATGTACGCTCCGTCTTTCCACCCTCGTAGGCTTCCTTGGGCCGGAGGTGAAGCATGTCATGACGCCTACGCTTTCTCAGCACAGAGAGGGCAATAAAAATGGTTTTTATAAAAAAAAATCTATCAGCAAGGTTGGTATATAAGCCTCAGTTCGCCAGTGCACACCTCTCAGTTTTAAACACTCTCGATTTTCGAAGACGAATTGGGGGAAAAAGTATGCCGCTTATTTGACAGGAACCGAGGATTGAAATATATGGACTGATGTGGGAATAAATGATAATAGCATGGCGTATACCACTACTTTTTTGGCTGCTTGTCCTCAATGTAAGAGGGAGGATAGGTCGCTGCTTCGCGGGAAGCGAACAACGTTGAATATTTCAACAGCGAGATATGTATTTACATGTGCAATTAGAGGAATATCTTAACCACGTTATGTATGGCTTAATAGTGAGAAACAAGCGAATCCAAAAAAAAAATCTCCTGATAAGCAGAAGCTCATATAAGTGTGCTACCCACTTTTGACTTGGGGTGCAGTTTTCTCTTATTTGCATACGCTTTCCAGTTCTTTCATGCTTGGTTAATATGTCCAACCTGTTTGGGGAAGCCGTGAACAACTGAGATTGCAGACAGGATACTCCCATTAATTAATGCGCTGAATGTAATCAAGGACAAAACAACACTTACTGCCTGCCATGATGCTTTTTTCGCATGATCATTGGACCCTATGCTTTGGAATTTCATCGTTTTACACTCTCATTCTGTACAGACGTTTGGTATCAACACAATTTTCAAGTTCACTTTTCAAACTTTCAGCTAGTGTGTCGATTTCCTTTGAAATTCGAAAATGTCTTCATGGTGCCCCTTTGGCCCGGACATATGTCTGGGAGTCGAATCGTATTACATTTTGTTAGAACGCATTCAAAATTAACTATAGCGCTGAGATCAACCTCTCAAGTCACTGCGAAGAAAAATTCATACTGGTTGACCACCCTCAAGGCAGTCAAAAGCATTCATATGAACATTTATGGCCCAACGTTGCCGTCCTAACCATTGGATATCCGCCACGAACTACCTAAACAAGAAAGCGTGGGGACATCATAGTCAATACGGAGAATGGAACGAGTGTTGTTATGACAGCGGAATTCTGCTCCTTCAAAGGGGAAAAGGCCATTTAATAATGCCATGCTTCACTCTATCGCCTCATTCCATTCTTTCAATTATTTTTTGTTCTCCGTTGTACTTTTTTATTTTTTTCGTGCCTCGTTGCTTTAAAGAGCCCATGTGCACAGCAGCTAACCGTACAAAGTACACACAGTATCTTGTCTCCTCCTCCATTGGATGGTCTCACGAACAAAAAAAAAAAAATCGCCGGAGCGTTCAGCCCATGCTTTCAAGACATCGTGCATGGCGCTCGTTATAGAAGTGGTGTTTCTTTCCCGCACGTCTTTTCTTTATTTTTTTGATGAGATCCCGTCTCTGTCATTAGAGGCCATGTATGCTCGTTGTTCCTCCGTCTTCTCCTGGCTTTTAGTTAGATAGGGTCCCAACCCTTTTGTCCCGGGCCTCACTGCAGTGTTGTCGGTGCAGCAGCTCTCCGGCAAAGTAATTACTCCTGTCTTTCCTGTTGGTTTGTTTTTTGTTGAACAGTGTTTAACAACGATAACGCGCCAGGAGTATTAATCCCACTAGGGCCAAAACAAAAAAAAACAAAAAAAAGGCGCACGTAAGCGGAGACAGGCGTCCACATGCCTCTTCTAATCATTACTTTGCGCTGACGGGAAGCCTGTTGGCGCGTTGGGAGTAGATGAGGTGCAGCGGGGGATTCACTCTTATCAAAGCCCAATATGAGGCGAGTTGTGTGCAAAGGGGAATACGAGTTTGGAGCTCATTTAAGCCCCGATGAACGGTTTGCGCTTACGCATTTTCTTTTGTCTGACATCAATGTCGAGCTAAGTCTGTAAAGCAGTCGTATGAGTGAAAGAGAGAGAAGAAAGAGGGAGCTCGGTCTAACTATTGCTCCGAGGGTAAGCCGTAAATAAGTACAGTGCCTTCGATATAACTGTGATGGAGACAACTTATTACCGTATCTATCAGTAGTACAGAAAAAAAGTTAAGATGAGCCTTCCTATTCGCAGCATACAAGTCTGAAGAGGCTCAAATCGTTTTGGAAGCTCCCACAGTGTCCCTACCGACGCCTCCTTGAGACTCGTTCGGTTCCTCACCTCGCGGTTACTGCTCTGAGTTCCTTTTGTTCCGTGCTGTTTGCGCGTAGCTGTAAAGAAAGCATCGTTCTTCAATTACTAAAAATTATGCGAAATGCCTGAAGGAATCATTTAGGCTCGTGGTATCCTTTAGAAGGACTACTTAACGTGTCTCTACTATATAGAATGTCGAATTAGGAAGTTATGGGCTATCCTTACTTCTTTGTTCTGACCATTTTCGTGCTTTGGGTTATCCTTACTTTCTTTGTTCTGACTGTTTTCGGGATGTGGACCGTTTTCGTGCTGTGGGCTGTCCTTATAATCTTTTTCTGGCCATTTTCGTCTTCAAAGAGGTGGACGTACATATAAATGTAGCCTAATGCGTTTTAGAAACCTGCGAACATTAAATAAGCCACGGCTCCTGACAACGTAAAAAATGCTAGCATGTGACTGTTGCGAGGCATTTAAAATATTCTAATTTACCACTCAATCTGCTTAGGTGTACGAATATTAATAGTCCAGATATTTGTCTGCATAGATATCACGCTCACACGCTGACAACTCGACGGACATTTTATTTTCAGTGGCTGATGGATGGTAATGTCACTCATAGATGCGTTCGCTCCGAGATTAAGTTCACGTAATTGAAGGCCCGTCCTTTAGAATTTCATTATGATTATCTAATACTCGCGACACAATCAGCTTAGGTTAAATTAACTAGCAATTTAGCGTTCTCCATCCATTGTATTTTCATTGATGCATAGCCTTCCGCTGGATATTGATGCGTGGACGTGAAGTGGAATCACTTATTTATTCTTCCTGAGTAATACGAGGTCTGTTAGAAAAGTATCCGACCTTTGGCCGTTGAAAAAAAGCTAGCATAACTGGAAAACTAGCATAACTAGCGTTGCAAACCTAGTCATCTTTAAAGTAGTCTACTTGGGACTCCACACACTTCTCCCAGCGGTGCTGCCATTGTGGGAAGTATTCCGAAAAGGCCCTTTTCGGAATGGAGTTTTCTCAGCTGTCGTTGCAGCCATAATGTTCTTCCTTGTCTGAAATCGCGCTCCTTTCAATGGCCCTTTGATTTTGGGAACCAGCCAGAAATCGCAGGGGACATATCAGGACAGTAAGGAGTCTGTTGAACTACAGGAGTCTGGTTTTTCACCAAAAAATCTGATTCGAGTGCGAGGAATGTGCAGGAGCATTGGCGCGATGGGTGCGCCAATTTCCTGTTGACCTCAGCTCCGGGTTCTTGCACCGCACAGCATCACGTAGGCTACGGAGGACATCCCTGTAGTACTCTTTGGTCATTGTTGGACCCTGTAGAGTGCGTACTCGTGGTCTGCCACACAGAGGGTGTCAAAGAAAGCAGTCAGCATCACTTTCACATTGCTGCGCAATTGGCGGGCCTTCTTAAGTCTTGGTGACGTGGAATGCTTCCACTCTGACGACTGGGATCTGGTTTCCGGGTCGTACCTGTACACCCAAGACTCGTCACTAGTGATTATGATGTTGATGAAGTCGGGGTCACTTTTTGCGGAATCCAGCATTTCCTGTGAGACTTCAACACGAAGCTGCTTTTGCTCCACCGTGAGCAGTTTCGGCACGAATTTCGCCGCAACTCTCTCCATGGCCAAATCTTCGGTGATAATGGAATGTGCGGAGAAATTGCTCATGTCCACATCTTCCTCAATTTCTCGGATAGTCACGCGACAGTCCCGCATCACCATAGCGTTCAGTTCGGCAATGACCTGGTCATTTTGGCATGTTGATGGCCGATTGGAGCGTGGCTCGTTCTCCACCGATGTGCGGCCATCATTAAAACAATTGTAACACTGCTTAAACTGTGTGCTGCTCATAGCATCTTCACCGAAAGCCGTCTGAATATTTCGAATGGTTTCCACTCGGCTGTCGCCAAGTTTATGGCAAAATTTGTTGCAGTAGCGCTGCTCCTTTCACTCCGCCATTTTCCTTGCAATAAAAAACCGACGAGAGCACTGCACACTGCCTCACTCAAACGCTGCTTCCCAGCGACTGACGCTATCGGCAGGCGGGAAAAAATTCATGCATGCGCATGAAGGTTCAAGGTCGCCTGATGCAAGCGCGCTTGTCTCATATCCATCAGGTGTTCGGAAAAAAAAAATAAAGTCGGATAATTTTCTAACAGACCTCGTATAGCCATGTGATCCCGTTTGTTTGTACTCTCACCCATAATCTTATATGTCAGAGTTCTTTTTTGCTGCACTCGCTGATTATGGTTTCATTCTCCTCATAGACATACACAAAACATCCTCCATATTCTTGCATGGGACTTGTACTTTGAACTCAACTAAAGAAATTGATTTCAAGGCCCCAGCTCACAAGCAAAACCCTATGCCAGAGGCAAAAGAAAACAGATATTTACGTCACACCGGTGAGGTCCGTTTTTCAGTCTCAAAGATTTCTTTTCTCTTTTGGCACGTTTTTCACGTTTCTTAATTTTACCCCAAAAGCTGTCTCCAAGCAGGTACAGTCGGGGACAAAAGTCTCCGGACCACGTGTTCCTCAAACGAAGCTTATAGCTCTACTATCAGACAGCGGCTGGAGACCGCACTTGTGGAGATGAAAGAACAAAAAATTAACTTGTACCTCCACAAGTTTGGTCCCCAGCCGCCGACTAATAGCAGAGCTATCAGCTTCGTAAGAGGAACACGTGGTCCGGAGACTTTTGTCCCCGACTGATCTTGGGAGTAAACTTAGAATATGGACTTTGTTACGGTTACTACTTGACGAAAAAGACTAAGAAACTTGGACATTCATTGAAGACAAAGGAACGCATGGTCACATTATGTTTGCGTTTTGTCTGGTTACTGGTTAAATTACACACGAAAAAGTGACGTCAAGATGCGGCTCCTGGCTTCGCTATGTATCTTGGGACGAAGACCTCGCCTTGGTTGCGCTATCCGAGAAGTGATTGCCACATGTCACTGGCAATACACGAAAGTGCCAGGCTGCGCTGCCTGATCTCTGTCCGCCCCGAAAACGCGCACCTCCTCACAACGGAGCCAGAGAACACTCCTTCACGATGGGGCTCCTGAATCCCGAACCCCGAATCGATCGGCGCGGAAGGCTCGCGACGGGAGTATAGACGCAGAAAGTGGAGAAGTGGGAAACAGCAAAGGAAGGTAGGCGGCACGAAGTAACAGGTAAACAGCGACAGCGAGAAAACCGACACTGAAAGTAAACAGTAAAAATAAGGGCCTTTAGGAAAAAATGCCGTGCGGTGGGTCTATTCGCAGCCTCCGAAGGTCGACAGGGAAAACCTTCCAGACAGGTAAGGAGAGCCAGGCAGCAGTCGATCGACTCAATCTAGAAGAAGAGGCAGACAGAGAAGGGCCCAGCGCGCGAGACAAGACCAAGCCATCAGAGGTGTCTCGCGGCGTCGCTCTTCCCTCTCCCTCTAGCCGTGCCACAACGCGGATGGTACACCAGGTCTCGAGCTGCTCGTCACAATAAATGGACAGCCGAAAACAAAAAAAGAAACAAAACAAAGAAGCTGGTCGTTGTATAGGCCTCTTCGCCCATAACAAGCTACTAATGGGCAAGGCTATTTGAGCTGAACTGCATCGGGTCTATTGGCGCAGTTCGCCACTCAGTAGTGTATGCAACTATGCTATAGCCTTCACTGACGCTCACAAAGAAAGATGGAGAGTGGCTGCTGCTAGCAAGCGGCCATAACAAGCCGCTAACAGGGCTGTCCATTTCTGCCGAACGGCAGCGGGTCTGTATAGGGAGAGGATGCTCCTGAGTAGCACATGTATAGCCTGCACTGACCGACGTATTCGGTGTCAACAGGCTAGTTTGAGTCCAGAGTAGCGCTCTTAATGCGTTCATGAATAGAGAATGCCTTCCCATTAAGAGGGTGCCTGTAGTCTAGGCTGTGCCCGAGGTATATGCGAGCCAGGAATCACATCTTAGGCATGCGTGACGGCAGTTCATTCGGAAAGCATATGGTAAAAATGCATTGGATCCATTCCGTGCGATGCAAGCAGAGTGCACTATGCTTATGAAAAAAAAAAAAAAAAACAGCCTTCTTCCTGGCCATCTCCTGCTCTCCATATATCTTCGTTTGTTCTAGCAAGCCGGAGAGGGCTGGATTAAGTGATCGCAACGAAATGTAAATCTCCATACCACTTGATAATTAGAAACGCTGGCAAGCGACGCTGCCTCAATTTTTACTGAGGAGCTTGCTGATCTTGAGGAACGTGTAGTTTAATGAGTCGGAAACACGGCCTACCAATTGTGAAAAATGGAAATGTGAAGTCAGTGAACAAAGCAACACAAGGATAAGACAAGGTAGTACAACATTTATCCGCGTATTTGCAATCGTTCTTCGCTTAAAGTAGGAGAGGCTTTACAGGAATATCTGGGAAGTACTATTGTGCTTGAATTTTCTTGAAGACATTTCGTATAATTAGTGGCGAGAGTATCTGAACGGGCCGCTTTCGAGGATATGCTTTTTTCCCCCTATGAGTTGCGATAACGTCAGCTGCCGATGAATTTTCTCGGAACACACTACGGCCAGCGCAACGCAAAAATAACCAGGGCACCACGCAAAATTTCAGATTCAACCTACATACTCGTGCTGTATTCAGCGAAGGGCCCGTCCCAATATGCCTCATCAATTTTGCGTGCTTTGCTACTAACAGGATTCTGCAATGAAGAAAGTTCCACCAGATTTCTATCCGTTAGCATCGTGGCCGGACAGAAAGGCATCCAAATGAAATGTTCTTGTTTACGGTTCAGCTCCAGAGGGAATAAATATATTGCTATATGCGAGGAATAACTGGTTCGTGTCCCTACTTGTGCAATGGAGGCAGTACAGTCACATATTCTTTTATGATACACATTCCAGTGGTCCATTTGCCACACGTGAAGCCCAATGTATGGCAGCACACTTTGACGACCACCAGTATGACTGCGCACGCACGCGCGCACGCGCGCACGCACGCACGCACGCACGCGCACACGCGCACATGCGCACACGCGCACACGCGCACACGCGCACACAGAACATTAGTGCGAGGTGCTGCATTTGTGCCTTATCTCTCTACGCTTACTGCATAACCTGAGCAGCAGAGGCTTCTCTATACGCTTGCAATGGGTGCCCTCGCATATAGGCAACATGGAGAACGAGATGGCGGACAGCCTCGCCCACAGAGCGCTGTCTGGGAACCCTTCGAGAGAAGTTCCTCAAGGTGACAAGAGACTCTTCAGAGAAATAGTGTTGAGTCACCTCACTTCTTTGTGGGGATCACCGATCAAGCCATTTGTGACCAAGGGTTTCCAAAGATCCCAAGCAACTTTACTGTACCGCGTACGCACGGGCTCTGGTGTCGGGCCTGGCGTCGTCTCCATCATCTTCAATTTGTATGGTGTGCGGTGATATAGGACATTTCTTAATCTGCTGTACTCTTTCCGACGCGGAAAGGTGCGTGTTATTCGGTTCTATCAAGAAAACAGGATTCCCTCACAGCTCCCTTCAGGACATTGTTTTTCCGCGCGGGAACCAATCCTCTAGAAAGGAGGCTTCACGTCGTCTTTCAAAGTACTTACAGGACACGGACCTAGTCTCGACATGGTGACAGCATGCGTGACTATAATTTTTGTTTGTGAGTTTGGTGCCGGATTATGAGATTTAGTTATTGTAGGTGTCGCTACGTTGGAGCAATTACCGGCAGAAACCACAAGGCTAACTCCACCTATAGCTTACAGCATCTCAACTCAACTAAAAGAGTAACTGTTAGTTTCTAGAGAATGCAACCTCTCCATAAAGGTTCGAACGCAGAGATGGAGCTTTGGCCTTCATACGTCGCCTAGACTAACTGCACAAAGCTAAGTGACAACACCTCGCTAAGGCTTGCCAGTTTCCTGCCTACGAGTTCAGCACATGAAAGCTTTGTTAGAAGGGTGAAGCAGTGTGGGAGCCGGCTCTCACAATTCCTGCATGGTGCTGGCATTGGTGCTCGTTCCAATGATAATCTGGCACGTAGGGCTGCCAACTAGGGTTACCAGCCGGCGAGTTGTGAATGCGGTTTTTTGGCAGACAAGTGGCGGCGATAATCCACAGTTGCCAGAACAATTCTGAGCTTACGACCTGCGGCCGAGGAGACGCAACAAATATAAAGCATGCACTCACCCCAATCACGAACTAATCGCACAGTTACGAACGCGCACAGAGTTAGGGACACGCTTAGCCCATGCGTTTATACTGCCGAAAGTGCCGCGCACAAGCGACCTTGTGTTTGTTTCGCATAGTACTATAACCACATTTTGTGCATGAATCTGTAAAGAACTCTTCGCCGCCGTGATTACATCCTTCCGTCGCTGAAGTTAAAATTCGCAGGCTTCAAAACTGCTATTGAAGGCTGAATAACAAACGCCTTTTTTACTTGTGTTCAATTAGGGACCCATATTTTTCTAATGCAGGTTTCTTTATTGTTTTTTTTTTGTGCCTAGAACATTAAAAAGAAAAACGTGCACGGCAGTGCATGCGCCGTCAATCCATTTTCACGATGCGACATGCGATGTGGTTCGCTGCTTGTAGAGCCGCTCTGAGGGTGGCGCCTGTTGAAATATCACTGCTGCTTGTTTTCTCCGCATGCCTAGCCATCTGCGTTTCGGGGTTTGGGTGCTCTTTGGACTCGTGGTGTTAGGACGCAGGCCGTATTCTTTGTGATTTGCAGCAAAGCATATTCCTTCTTACAACCTTCTTTCAGGAAAGCTTCATTAGCAATGAACCCACTGTCTTCGCATCTTTCTTTGTTTTCATACATCACCATAGGCACTGTGTTTCTATTAAAGCGAAAGCTTTGCTAGCTTAGCGGCGCCGATTTCGTTGTGTCTGCACGAATGACCTTGAACAGGAGGAGCGGAGCTGCGTAAGTAACCACGTGACGCATCACGTGACGCGCAGAAGCTGCAGCTAAACGCTCCATCGTCGCCGAGGACGCTCCGCGCTGCCTATCCAGTGTCTCGCTATGGACGAAGCAAGTCAGCCGGAGCCGACGTTCTCGAGAGTGGGTACTCACCGATGTCGGGCCCATTCCGATCAGCCGGTCGACACTGCCAACCGTGCGAAGGATTTAGCAATCGATAGGGAGCCTAAACGCGCTAAACGGGCAGCCGAAACCGATTAAAAGCGGGAGCTTCGCTTGGCTCAACGGCGAGGGAAAATGCAAACCTGTGTTGGTCTATGTCTAACAGCCAGCCTAGGCATATAGGTCTGCACGTCTTGCCAGGCCTAACCACAGCTAAACCGAGGCTTAACCAGGTGATTCCAAAGCTTTCGCTTGTATAACAAGGGTTAGCGGAGCTAAGCCACAGCCATTTCTTCAACTCGATATTTTCTTTTTATTCGTCTGTGCGGTTAGGAGGGCGTATTTGCGCGTGCAAGATGGCGTGATTCGCGTTATACTTATGCCACCTTTCCTACCAGATCGTGGCAGCACTTTATATAGTTGATAAAGATATTCCAGCGAAGAAGACTGTCACAGGAAACGCCTTAGTGAATGCAAGGCCGTTTGCGATACCGATTCGAGCTCTTTTAGGATAATTTTTGCGGCGCAGAGCCTTTACAGTCGTCACAGAAATCACCCACAATGTGTTTTTGTGCTTGTAAGACAGCATGAAGCTTCCGTTATACCTCTAAAAAAAGCTGAGCTTTGCTTCACTTCAAATGACTCGTAGAATCTTTCATTCTATTAGCGAAGGGTACAAACATGAATCTGGATATCGGTTAAGCTGTTTTCTGAATGATAGCGCAAACATGAGGCAAATGAAAAGAAGGCCTTCGGTATTTCAAGACTACTCATGTTTCCATACCACTCTGAAAAAGTGGTTACCTAAGTAGTGCTCGATGGGCAGGTTTCCCTCACCTTAGACGTGTGGCTCGTTGGGACCTGTATTGGGGGGTATTGTTGAGTGCGTGCGCGAAAGCACTTCTTCGCTCAGCTGCATAGCGAATATGTGGCTATAAAGGATATCCTTTTCGTTAATTTTAGGCATGCTTTCAACATACCTAACTGAACCGACCGATCGTTTCTACTTGATCCCAGGGCAGACCATGGTGTTCCTTTGGACAGAGCTACCACCTTCAAGTTTTTTACCTAGCAGGTTTGTTTAGACATAGCTCAAACACTGTCCCAGACTGAAAACTGGAGATGAACCTTGTACAAACACCACGTATTCACCTTTCCACCTGGCGCGATGTCTTAGTGACTATGCCGTTTGGCATAGGACACGAAGGACACGGAGTCAAGTTCAGGCCGCTGCGACAGCACTTCGATGGAGGTGAAATGCAAAAACTCCCCTGTGCTGGGCGATGTTAGCGCACTTAAAGAACCCCAGGTGGTCGAAAGTAACCCGGATCTCTCCACCACGGCTTCTCCCATAGCATATGTCTCTCTAGGCCCATACCATATACCATACCATACCATACCATACCATACCATACCATACCATACCATACCATACCATACCATACCGTACCGTACCGTACCGTACCGTACCGCATCGCACCATACCCTATCATACCATACCATACCGTACCTTACCATATCATTCCATACCACACCATCCCATACCATACCACACCATACCATACCATGCCATACCATGCCATGCCATGACATACCGTACCATATCACACCACACCACACCACACCACACCACACCATACCACACCACACCACACCACACCACACCACACCACACCACACCACACCACACCACACCACACCACACCATACCATACCATACCATACCATACCATACCATACCATACCATACCATACCATACCATACCATACCATACCATACCATACCATACCATACCACACCATACCACACCACACCACACCATATCATGCCATGCCATACCATACCATACCACACGATACTATACCATACCATACTATACCATGCCTTACCATATAATACCATGTATAACATAACATGACATTACATGCCTACCATAACGTACCGCGCCATGCCGTACTATACGATACCGTACCATAGTGCACCAAACTGGCGCATAAGTGCTTTTACTAAACCGACATGCTGTTCCAGGAATCAAACACCGCCGAAAGAAAATTGGGCAATTAGGCACTGAACCTGGTCCCTCATCCCCCATTTTCTTGCTATTTGGGCCCGCCTGATTTCTTCTTGTACAGTTTAAAAATCTGGCTCAGTGCTAGTGTTGGCGGTAATAATCTCTGATTGGTAGGGAGCTTTGCGCACCCTGAACTGGGAAGAAAGTTTTTTACTGTCGTGATGCCATCGCCCCCGCCAGGGCCTACTTCGCAGCCTTGAACAGCGCCTACTTAGCGGACGGGATAAAAAAAAAATGAGGAAGCTCGGCGGACAAAATGAGCAGTCGTCTATCAGGATAACATTCAGAAATAGTTTCTTTTTTAGAAAACAGGCAATTATCATGAGTTTTTGATGGGCTAATCTATTCACCGCAGAAAGTGTTGTCATTCGCCCTTTGCGATAACAGCATGAGCCTCCAGAACACAAGAGCAATGAATAAGCAACCAACAATAGTGCACCATACATACCCCGACCAGGACCTGGAGATCACCTTATCACAATCAATTTGCCATCAGAAGCCGCTTTCCTGCAGTCTCCTATCCCGTTTGCAAGTCTACACGCTCAGCATTTGTGCAAGTGATGAAACCATCCACCCGCAATGCATATTCATGTCAGCACAGCCGAATCCTCCCGTATAATACTTTCGTGGTCGTCTCATCTGCATGGAAAGCAATCGCGAGCGAATACGAACAATCTGCAGGTCTTCGGGGCCGCGACAGCAGGAGTTTTGTCCCAGACGGTTGCATTATGCAGCAGACTACGAGGAAATCGAAGCCGCCCACTGCCTTCCTCTCCCTGCGCCTGACAGGTATGCATAGATTCAGACCCGCATTTATGCCGCGTTCAGCTAATGGTTAGGCGTGCTTAATATAGAGTATTGATCGCATTGCCGATCTTTTAATCATGGTGGTTAGTGCGTGAGCCGCTAAAGGTAATTTTTATATCGTGCTGCTGTAGTCGCGTCATGAACCTGACCGTAAATTATTCCCCGTCATTAATAAGCATACAGTAGTCATGAGCATTAGTCAGTAATACGAACTCAGTGAATACCAATCTGCTGCGTGCCGTTCATGTACAACATTCTTAGAGACAAATTTTGAAAAATGAAAATTTTCACGATACCGTTATGGAAATATTGAAGGTACTGGTTCATTCTGTTCATATGTAGCAAAATCTTTTAAAGTGCGTGCAACGATCACACCGGACAGTTAAGAATTAAGACTGCCATTGAAAACCACCGGGGAAAGGTTTTAACAATAGCAAAATTATTAAAAAAAAAAGAAATCAAGGCTGCCGTCGGGTGATCTGCTGATATATTGATTGTTGTAGTGAAATATTGCATTTCATGAAAAAATTGCATTCATAAATGGCTTCCCTCTCAAAAATGCTTTTGTCCAGAATTGTTGGCTGTCTTGCGGCAGTGGAGAAAAACAAAGAGAAAAAGATATTTGCTGACCCGATAAGTAGATGTTTTTATGATTGAACAGGAATTTTGTCAATTCAACGCGATGACGTTTTTATTTTATTTGTACATTTGATGCCTAAATTGGCTTTTAAAAAGGAAAATTCGTCAAATAGGTTTGAACTACGATGTGTCAACAACAACGAGGACAAAATCATCTAGACCTCAGTGCCACAAAACGGTAACCTTCTGCTTGTACCAACAGTCGTGCCGTTGCATGCAGAGAAGTTTGTCATACACCAGGGAAATTGACCGACGCTTATAGGTACCTCGGGAGAAAAAAAAAAAAAGGACACATTTCTCATATCAAGCTGCACTAGCGGTCTGAGTAATTATGCTGTGCATGTTGTACAGCGCTTTAGAGCAGATTTGTTAATTTTTAACGGAGAAATATTTTGTTTCCTTACAGTTTACATTTTATTGCCTTTCGGACTTCTTACAGCCAGCGTGCTATGATGTAGCGTAAGATTCCGTTGAAAAGCGGCGGTCCTTTTAAGGCATAGTTGATTTTCTTCATATTTATGGTAAAAGCGACCCTGAAATTATTTCTATGGGGCCGCCGCGGTGGCTCAGTGGCTATGGTGCTCGGCTGCTGTCCCGAAAGACGCGGGTTCGATCCCGGCCATGGCGGTTGAATTTCTTTGGAGGAGAAATTCGAGGCCCGTGTACTGTGCGATGTCAGTGCACGTTAAAGAACCCCAGGTGGTCGAAATTTCCGGAGCCCTCCACTACGGCGTCTCTCATAGCCTTAGTCACTTTGGGACGTTAAACCCCATAAACTAAACTAACTAAACTATTTCTATGGGCATATTCTAGTGCAACAGATCTGTAGAGGTGGTGTTTGTGGGCATTCGAGTCAAATATGAAAGCTCTGTGTGGACCTGTTGCGAGCTACTGCGAGCAGAGATTTTTAACAAAATATTTCTAAATTATAGGGTAAACGCAGAGCTTTCAAATTTGACTCGAATACCCACAAAGACCACCACTACAGATGTGTTACACTAGAATATGCACATAAAATCTTTTCAGGGTCCCTTGAAAGGAGGCGAGTGCATGCAACCGCAAGGCAATAAGGCAACTGTACCAAAACTATGTTGAGCGGTTATCGTAGTATTGAGCAAATGATTACTTTCTTCACGCGGTGTGGGCATATATTTCTGGTCTGTAGCTTTTTTCAGTGTTTAATCGTAATGATGTAACTTACGCTTTCCACGGCTAGGATACATACGTAAAAATGAGGATAAAAAGATCGAAAAATGTTGTAGAAGAATTTTTCATGGCGTTTGTAACGATTCTAGTGCCGGGTAGGCCATTCTGAAAACCAGGATTGTTCTGGGGCGAAAGCAGTTCGTAAATTTTGAATTAATAATTGTCGGTCGCCTAACACACTTTAGTTTTCACGTCTCCTTTCCTCTCTTTTTCAGTTCATTCGAAAGCGTCTTCGTCGCCTTTACATAATGAGTTTGCAAATTAGAGAATTTTTAAAAAATGACGCTGTTTTGAAGGATTCCATTTCCTTTGATATACTATGTACCCTCTCGCAATAAGCCAACCTGACAAGCCGCTGAAACCGCTACTACTAAAGCTATTACAAGAGATTCTGCGAATCACATTGTTTGGTCGAAATTCTCGGTTATTACGTTGATGGTACTCCCCATGAGAAATAATGTTTTGAGGGCTGTTGAATGGGTCATTTGTCGCTTTCTTTCGTGTCCTTTGTTCTAGATTATATCCCCCCTCCTTTTTTTCCCGCTTTTCCTTAAATCTTGAACCAACCCGCTCTAGAGATCTTGTTCAGGGAAGGTACATTCATCTCCTTTTTGGTTTTCTTACTTGTCCTTCCGACTTACAAGACATCAGGGTCTGCATTGGTAGTGGCTGGGAAGACGAGCAACGTTCGAGCTCAGGTATTTTTTCTTTTCTGTCTTAGCGCGCGCGTTTCTGGGTGTCGCTGTATTTTCTATCGTGAGTTTTTTTTCTTGTTTTTCATTTTCTCGTTCCACACAGCGAAGCCTTCCCTACGCCACGGGTAGGAGGCAGCCACGATTAATGGCGACAGAAACCACGTTTTCTTCAGCGCACCTACAAATCTGCTTTTGGCAAAAAGAAGGAAAAAAACAAAACAAAACGACAAAACAAGAACAGACCTACGAAGTAGGAAAGGCGCGCAAGCATTCTTAATACAAAATGCGCCTAGACATTACACAGAGAGATAAACCTTCGCGTTCCACGAAGGTCTGTTTTATGCACGAAGAAAAAACAACCAGAATCACTTGTAGCCAAGGAAAGCTTTAATGCGGGTGTTCATTTCTGTGAAATTTTTCGCACATTAAGCGTGTCTCTCTTTGCCTCTCCTGCTTTCTTTTTCTCATTACTTTTTCTCCCAATATAGGGCTGCTATGTGTGAAGGATATGAAACACAAAAAAATAATCCCCAGGAAAGAAAACCACTACAGCGAATAAAGCAAGTACTTAGGTAAGGCTGCAGACAAGTACAAGAGCAGAGCAAGGGAGGTGGGATGAGGATTTAGATGTGCTACGAGTTCTATGAATTGCGCTAAGAGTGACTAATGGACAACGAAAACGCATAACGTATAAAACAAAGCGCATATACAACCGTCATAAGACAGCCACAAGTCATTTTGCTGCGACGACCAGTGGCTAAGATGAGAACCACCCGGGGTTAAAATATGGGCTGCAAGACTATTCCAACACATCAGTACGATTGTCATTGCAAGAGTTCGTTAAATATATATATATTTTTTTGAGCCGGTAATTGGCGCAGAGTTTTCGTCTATCTTCGCGAGCCGTCTCCCGTTACGGTTTACGAATACGAAGAACATAAGTTGCTGTCTCTGAAGCAAAATTAAATCAGAAAGAAAGGCATCCGCCATTCTTAAGTTCTCGATTATATCGCTATGTGCGCAATGCTACTTTTTCTCTAGACTTGTTTCAAAATGTCAGGAGCCCATAATAGTACAGTAACGACAGGAAAGTTTAATGTAAAGAAAGCGTTAAATAAATGCAAATCAGCAATATGAACTTCTTGTCTTTGACGAAAATTCTTATAGTCAGATTTATTCACAATAAAGCGCACTTCGGTAAACTTGGCCAATGGTGAAAAATATATCCGCACACTAAAGGAGAACGGATCTTGAAGAACTTATTCGGTCACTCACCAGAACAACTCAGGTTGTGGATCACTACTTTTACTCGCGAATTGCTCCGTTTCATTTAATACTTTTCCAGTATTAAACAAGCGGTCTAAATGGAAAATTTTACAACACAATAGGAAACATTTTATTCAGAAGTTTGCCTTCCTTACCTTCATTGGTTTCTGTAAACGTTGTTCCCTGGCCAGATGTTTGTGCTACAAGAGTCATTATGCGGCCGTCAGCTCGAGAGCCAAGATATCAATGGTCTCAAGGGAGTAGCTCGAGAACTTCTTACGCCACTCGCGTATTTTATTTTTCCGCCAAAGATACACAGCGAGGAAACGTAACCACAACCAAGAAATTCACCACAGAATATCACTATGTATTCCCTCGATGCACAAGAAACTCGGAAGACAATCGGCAGTCTGAGGCTGCCCTAAAAAACTGAAAAATAATAAGCCGTATAGCCTGCACTATTTTGAGTGAATAGAGAAAAATTCTCTTTTACGTTTTTATAAAACAACAAATGCAGTGATAAGACATGAGAAGATATCGTTTTTTATTATGCAATTCTGATTCAAATGTCAAGGAGCAACAGGCAAAAAGCGTATCAAGACACCCGACAGAGGCCTGCCCTCCTCAAAACGCACAAGGCAATTGGCTGTAAATGTCAATCATGCAGGTCTGGCAGTTGATAAATGCAATTAATAAACAAGAAATAAAAACACAAAATGAACACATGAGAGTTCTTTTACACGACATAAAGTAAAAAAAAAAAGACACACATGCAGAAAATGTCAACTGGATTACAAAGGAGTATACATACTTCAGGTCTGTTGCACAAGGATCATGTTGTGTACATATTTCTTACATTTCCGACCGCGCGTCTTTTCCATCGCTAAAGAAAGTATGGGGTAACCGTCAACCACATCTTCCCGGCATGAGCACAGAAGCAGGGGCGATGGACTAAGTCAGATCACCAACGAAAGAGGGTTGTTTCAAGTATGGGTTTCAGGACTGGCCAAGGGTGCTTTAATTGTGTCAGCAATAGCAGAATGAGTGTTGTCAGTATTTAGGAAGGAGCAGGTGGGGGTGGGAGTGGTCCTGCTGGGAGTAGTGGCCAATGCGTACCGAGGGAGTGAGAATGAGCCCTACGCTAGGATGTGCTTTTGGGGAGCGAGAGGGAAGCGTGCATTCCTGGTAACATGCATTGTTCAAGTCACCGCCCTCTGTGGATTGACCTTGCGCTGATCCCCAGGGAAGTTTCTGCACGGTGGAAAGTCGTAATCGTCGGCGAACACTCCGCTGTGAAGTGGTGCGCGGGAAAGCCTACCCAAAGGCGTATTTTCTCTTCACCCTACAGCAGAGCGCATCGCTGTGTCTGTCTCTATGTCTACATACTGTCCTTTGCCGAAACTAAGCAACAGACTTATGAAGAAAAATACTTCAGGGCAATCTTCCTTTCAAAGGAATTTGTGATCACACGAATGAGAACAACGTATTATGTGAATAAGTGACATTCACAAAGTCTTTATTGTCGTCCAGCGAATCGCGAATCCACTCGCTCCGGCTCTGCACTGACTGCATCGGCTGACTGCGCATGTAGGCCATAAGCCTGAGTGATTCGCGCTAATGCAATAAAGTCTCTTGTTACCACTAGTACTACATATGCATGCAGTTACATTGCGACGTCAGTGTCACAGATCAAATCAAATCATATTCATTCAATACAAATAAACGAAACCATACATAGTGACATACAAAATAAGGCCCCATAGTCCGTGGACTGTACACGGACCCTAAGCGAGTAATATACGTACAAATAAAAAAAAATCAGCACATTGGCCAACTCTACAAGGAATATTAGGATAAATAGTAAAGAATAAACGAAAGAACTAAAAAAGAAAAAAGGGTTTTAAAAGTTTCACATATCAAAAATAAAGTCTTTTAGCAATATTCTGAACCTTTTGATGAGATTTTTCGACCTTATGCAATATTTGCGTCTGCGATGAATTTAAAGCTCTTTTTTATTCTATGCCTCCAAGTCTTGGGCATCTGCTCCCGCAAACAACCTCCCCTGTAACTTCCTCTCTACGGTGCTTCCCCTCGTTTTCTCTCTCTACACTTTCACGAAGCCTTTTGAATTTCCTCTCTGAAAGGGAAAATGGCATCTGCCAACAAAATCGAACAAACTGGCCATTGACGTTCTACTGAGTTACGTATTCACACCTATCTGCTAAGAGCCGTTAATTTAAACCCAACACGTGGCTGAATCCGCTCATGGATTTGACATATGGTTGCGAAAATTTCGAGCTTACCCTCTCCGCAGTTACTTTTTATTTATTTTTTCTCGAAGGGTCTAAAGCCACAAAAGAGACATGGTTTACCAAAAGTAGTCTGCTCTTAAATTACATTTTATTTCTGATTTAATGGAACAATGAGCAGAAGACAGCCATTATTCGCCACTACCACACTTTGCTGGTTGCACCACACTTCGCTACCCCGTCGTTCACCTATCGCGCTTGGTTCCAAGGCTACATTGGATTTTGTTTCCTCTTTGTCGAGGCAGCTCTCGTGCAGAGCTATTACGCAGTCATTCCCTTTTTATGCATGGCTTCAGCCCATAACTGTGTTTGCCCCTTCACGCAAGCTTCTCTCGTCACATTTCCTTCAGCCATTGGAACGGGTTCGACAGCCTTTCATTGTGTGTGTCTGTGACCGTTCCACCTCAAAAAGGTGGCCAGCTCTTACGCCAGCTCTTCGAGGGCTCAACGCACTTTTCGTTTAAACTCAGAGGCTGACATTGAAAACGCTAACGGACGGCTTATGGCGCGTGTGGAGGCTTGAGATTTGAATAATGCAAGAGCTATTCTGGACCTCTCTACGTCTCTGATGTTCGAAGAGACCAGAACTGCGGCGTCGAGGCAGTGAGATCGAAATACCATATAAATAATTATAAATTGCAGTCCATAAGCACAATCTACCAGTTATATGAAATCGCCATAAAGATTTCAATTACTTTTCGCGCAAAAAGCTACACGAATACTTCAGTAAATTGTAATTGCCTTCTGCCTTGCATTTTGTGGTTATATAACTTTGTATATGTGTCCTCTTTTGTCTGCTTTGTATATATTTATGTACGTTTTATATGTATACACTCTGTTTAATTTTGTACTGTATAGCATTTCTCTATATATACTGCCTGTTTAATTTTCTACTGTATAGCATTTCTCTATATATACTGCCTGTCGCTGCTCTGTAAACGTCTCCGGGACTCAATCAAGGCCCATTCGGTCCTTTTAGCCCGGAGAACGTTCCAGTGTACAACTGGAGAATAAATTGAACTGAATTGAAATGTAAGCTAATCAATTATCGTGTCAGACAAAAAACTCCACAGAGTCTTAAAGACATTCTAAAACAGCGCAAAAAAGACACAGACAAGAGGAAGAGACGTACACACAGGGGCTGACTCACAACTAGGATTTTATTGCAGAGACACCACCTTATGTAATGTGGGCGCGCAATAACACTGAAAGTAGTGCGAAAAGACACAAAAGGAGAGGGAGTAAATAATCAAAGCATACTTGTCGTCAAAGGTTTCACATATTGGCTCCGCTCCTGAAAAGCTGTCCAAGACATGCACCCGTGTCAACCCTGCACCCAACAAAGCCCGAACTTGCAAAACTAAACATCAAAAACAGCTTGTTCCGTGTGAAAAAGAAGTCGTCTATTCCATTCCATTGAATTGCGGCAAAAAGTACATCGGACAGTCCGGCAGATGCCTGAATGACCGGCTGCGCGAGCGCAATAATGATACGAAAACGGGTTCAAAAGGACACCTCACCGCAGATTGCAAAACATGCACCTCATGCCACCCAGAATCTGAGAAATGTGAGGCTGAATTAGAGTACTGCATCATTTTAGCCCAGCACGCAGATAAACTCACCAGGGAACCGTTTAACATAGCATCCAATACAGACACGTGTGTCAGTGCGCCATCAGTGCTTTTATCTGACAAAGAATTGATGTATCTTTCTGCCAAAATGTGAAACCTTTGACGACAAGTATGCTTTGATTATTCACTCCCTCTCCTTTTGTGTCTTTTCGCACTACTTTCAGTGTTATTGCATGCCAACATTATATGAGGTGTTGTCTCTGCAATAAAATACTAGTTGTGAGTCAGCCCCTGTATGTACGTCTCTTCCTTTTGTCCGTGTCTTTTTTGCGCTGTTTTAGAATGAACAACCACCAACTCGCCTAAGCTTCTACCTTAGTCTTAAAGACACTGCGGGTATAGAAGGGCGTCAAAGAAATCAGGGATTAGTTAAGACTTCCGTAGAAAAGCAAGGGGGTGCTTTTGACGATAGCAAGAACGTTAAAAAAAAAAATCAATGCTGCCGTCGGGTGATCTGCGGATATATTGGTTTTGTGAAATCTTTAAAAAATTGCGCTCATAAACGATTTCCCGGTCAAAAATGTATTTGTCCAGAATCACTGGGTACGAGCACAACCTAGAGAAAGCGAGAATTAAAAAAAAACTGCCTCAACAACGCTCTGTCAGTCCGAAAAAAAGCAGCAGTAATCGTTTGCAATGTCCTATTATACCGAACTGTCTGCCTCTCATTTCGCACATTCCCAAGCAATAAACTACTACGCAGGTTGAAATAACGTCAGTGCAGAAATATTATTATATGATAGGAGCACTAAGCAGCGAATAGGAAAAAAAAAACCCTTCAGCACGTTTCACAAATTGACATTAGACGTGGACAGCGAATTAGAGTCCTAGGCAATCTTTCGGGGAATCGATATATTGCCCCCCAAGCCGCGTGCGGTCCCCAGCTGAGCAAAACGTAGAGAAAGGTCTTATGGTTGCAGAAAGAAGCAGGAAGCGCAACGCGTTACGAACGTTCACTTCACGAGCTACGTGAGGCGCAGAGGAACGAGAAAGACGGATCACAACTGACTGCACAATGTAATGTGCAGTAGTAAAGTTAGGACGACAGCACTCCATTAATGACGGGGGTGCTGCTGCGGCCTCCAGAGACATAGCTTCGTTGTTTTCTTTTGTTTTTTTTTTTTAATCGAGGACACCTGAATTCGTTGGAACTGAATATAAATATGGCGCGAAAACATGCTGAAAGTCTGATTTAATGATGCATTTTTTTACACAAAAATATCAGCAGGTGCGGTAATATTTCAGTTCCTTGTCAACTTTATTTGTAAAAAAAAACACTATCACATTGGAAGAACTAATTCTTGACGCACAAGGCTTCCTTTATCACAGTCATGTGGCATAAGGTTTCCACAGTTGTCTTTGTTCCAAGTGATTTTGGTACGGACGCCTTTTTGTTAGTGGGCTTTTGTAGAAACTGTTATGTTTTTAGCTGCGGTGCACTGTTGAAATAAACCGGACGGTCCTAGGAACTGGGAAAAGACTAGAATTTTTCTATTATTTTTCTGGTCACTTTAGTTTATCATCCATTTCAACTAGATACAATCAAGCGTAGTAAAACCTGGTCGCCTCACTGTAGCCGGTTGTGTTTAAAATACGCTTAAAGGGTTCCATGAAACGCGGTAACTGCAGTAACATAGCAGTAGTATCGCTTTATGTTTTTATATTGCAATGTTCCTAATAGTTTAAAGGCTCTTTTATCCTGCTGTCGACTGTCGCGTATGCGCACTTAAGCGGCCTGTGAGGACACCCTGCTTTTATTATTTGTTCGTCTTTGTCCCGGCATTTCAGTACCGTTGGCGCCTTACGTCCAGATGTTTTAGCGTAGCCACTTATGTGCTTTTTTACGAAAAAGCGTGAAAAGTAAACGCTAGAGAGAGAAGAGCACTTGAGACACACCCGTAGACAAACATGTGTGTTTCGTGTGTTTTCTACCTGTTGTTTATCTGGCAACTTTTGTTAAATAATGTGAAAACAACCAGACGCGGCGTTTGTCGCGACCCTCAATGTCGCCGCTTCCTGCCGAGGACGAATGCCGTGGCTCTGCATCGGACACAGGGTTCTTCCCCATGACGTTGTGACCCTTTTTGGCTGCGTTCCAGCATCGGTGGACCATGGCACTCGAGATTGCAATAGTTGACGCTCCGACTACGAAAGATAAGCTCGACTTCACATAGAGCGTGTCCGAACAATAGTTCTGCTTTCTGCAAAACCACACAGTGCCTGACGACTGTGATAGGTATGTAACCGCATCACCCAGTACATATGGTAGCTTCTCGTTCCGAGGCTTCGAGGACTGGTACCGAAGAAAGCATCAGCGACCGGCAACCCTCGTTCTTCATGGGGCGCTACCGTACCAGAGTCCATAGGCAAGTTCCCAAGCTGCGGGCCCTAGTTCCGCGCCCAGACCAAGAAGTGTGCTGTTGAGCTATTTAGATTGGTCAAGCCGGTTTCCAGATGGAAAAAAAAAACAAAGATGCACTATGGAAGATGTGGATATGCTGGTACGCTGTAAGATATATTTCCGAGTCTGCCTGTTGGTGAAAGAGTTTCATACGTCGAAGAACGATCCTTGGCACTCTTTACCTCCTGTAAAGAAGTCACCTTCTTTGTAACGCCGAAATGAATGTTCTCGTCTAAACCGTCGGAGGTCCTCATTGCGTGCTGCAAGAAATCAGCGAATTTTTGCTCGTATGCTCGCAGAGATGAAACAAAGCAAGGTCTATTAAGACGCTTTGTGAAAGCCTGAACTTTGCGCGACTGAAAACCGCAATGAATTGTGATAAAAAATTAACAATGCATTTTTTTATGGCAAAAGCTCATAAGCGTCTGGGCATGTAACCGGTGCCTTCTTTCTTGACAGCAGTTTGCTACTGGCTTATTTGCTTAAAAAATGTCAAACTAACTGCCCAACGATTCGTGCTACGGGTTCATTTCAATTCATTCAGCTTTGAAGAGCCAAATTACAATGCCTGCTAAGGTTGTTTCTCCTATCATATGACCCTTATCAGGAGAAGCCTACCTCAAGAAATTTGCGGATAGTAATTTTGTGTCGAACGCATTAAGGGCTTCGCGGAGTAAGAACGACATATAAAAAATGAAACGCGGTAGGCCTAGCAAATATTAAAATAATTTTTATCTGCAAAGTGTGCTGATGAAAAAAAAATATGAGAGGAGTTTTCAAACGCTTCAGATGAACTGTTGCCGAGAGCAAGTAAAAGAAACCATAAAGGCACGGTATGAAAAACCTTACATTCCAAGGAAGCTTTGCACTTTCAAATAATGATCGCAAGGGTCTTACAAAACCACACGTGAGTCTGTGACCTGAACCTAGCGCATAGTGGTGTCTCGTAATGATCGTTGCCGCGGGGCTGGAGTCTGCTTGCAACCAAACTTCTTCCAAGCACGTACGCCGCGGTCTTCGACCTTTTGGAGAGCTTTGTTTCGAGCACCTAACAAGGCTTGAAACTAACGAAACCTTACTGAGCTTCGAGAAATACTTACTGATGCAACACCCTGTACAACTTTGACATTAACGATTTCTACATTTCGGCACCACTGACAGGTTTGCATTTACCTGTCAGTTTCATGCCGTTTTCCCAAGAAATAAAAATCTACATCTCAATAAACACAGCTACATCATACGTTTACTTGTTTTTTTGTGTGTCTCTTAGTTACAATATGTTTTTCAATAAGTTTTCGACGAGCTCACATCTGAAATCTCTTACATCGGCTCATACGCGACAGTCGTAGTTGGTTACATAGACAACTGAAGGGCACACTAATAAGTGCATCAACCTTTATCTATAGTAGAAAATAACTAAACAAAATCTGCAGTTGAGAACAATGACATATGGTCCGTGGCGTCATGTGTGCCTCCGCCGATCAATCACAAGAGAAAACGAAATCAGCCTTTTGAAGTTTGAGTGCTATATCGATCAAGTTTATTTATTTATTTCAGTACCCTCAGGGCTCGAGGGCATTACAGAGGGGAGAGGGGTACAGTACAGAAAATGAGGAAAAGAGCAGCAATCACTAGTAACACAAAAAGTCAACAAAAATATCGCTCGCGCAAATGAGTAGGTTACAGCAAATACAATCAAACAAATTAACAGTCATTAACACGAAAATATGAGCAAAGAATAAAAGAAAAGTATACCGCGCTAAAAAAAACACAAGGGTAATTTTTTTTAAATAGGCAGGAAAGAACTGGTGCACATATTCTGTAATGCCCTTAAACAGCAAAATCTGTGAAGAAAAAAAAAAGACCAGGTTTGTTTGAACCACCACATGAGCTGAAAAGAATAAACAAATGACAGTGCGCAACAATTACATGTACAATGTTGCCATCAGGTTAGCTTATTTAAACTCTGATTTAAACGCAGAATGGTCACATATTTCGACGACCGATCGGGGAAGATGATTCCATTGTGCCAATGTGCTGGGGATGAATGAGTTGTAAAAGTCAGAGGGATACAAATTTTATAGGTTATAATTTGGTATGCTGATTAGCTTTTTCTATGAATAACAGGAAATGCTTAAAAAGCGCGTTATTTTTCGTCATTGAAGAGTTCTGTGCGGCGCCCACTGGGGCTTAAATTATATCCGACTACTGCGCCTCTACGGTCGTATTCAAAATTCCTTTTAATAGAACCCTTTTAATAAGACGCGCTTTATTTATGAACCTTTATATGCATGTTCCTAATTAGTTATCTGTTTATTAAATACTGTCAATGCCACCAGCGATAGTAACAGAAAGAGCATGAAATTTTTAATTGCGCACAATTTGGATATTATCATGACGTGTACGCCTTTTAACATCGCATCATATTATATATCAAGAATAGAAATGTTTATTGCTACAATAAGCAATATGCGAAAAGAATCGGGCTTGACTTGCAAATTATAAGATAAACATGCTCAAATATGTTATAGATATAAACAACAATGACAAAAATAATACCGCCAATAAATGACATTGGGTTGTACCTAGTTCGTTCTCAATGACTTCGGGAAAGCCATCCAATAATGAACTATTCGCAATAAATATATTTGAAGCGTCCAATTCACTTACAGTGCAGTAAAAAGTCATTTACGAAACCCGTGCTAGCAAGGTATTGTTTTTTTTGTTTTCTTTTGAACAGGCTACGACGATGTGCTCTAAGAGTCTGCCTACTATGCTGGTTAGTGAGACATGTCGCCGCGGTGGCTCAGTGGTTATGGTGCTCGGCTGCTGGCCCGTAAAACGTGGGTTCGATCTCGGCCATGACGGTTGAATTTCGACGGAGGTGAAATTCTAGAGACCCGTGTACTGTGCGATGTCAGTGCACGTTAAAGAAACCCAGGTGGTCGAAATTTCCGGAGCCCTCCACTACGGCGTCCCTCATAGCCTTAGTTGCTTGGGGACGTTAAACCCCAATAAACCAACCAACCAACCAAACCAACCAAACCAAACCAAACCAACCAAACCAAACCAAACCAAACCAAACCAAACCAACCAAACCAAACCAACCAAACCAACCAAACCAAACCAACCAAACCAAACCAACCAAACCAAACCAACCAAACCAAACCAACCAAACCAAACCAACCAAACCAAACCAACCAAACCAAACCAACCAAACCAAACCAACCAAACCAAACCAAACCAAACCAACCAACCAACCAAACCAAACCAACCAACCAACCAAACCAAACCAAACCAACCAAACCAACCAACCAAACCAACCAAACCAACCAAACCAAACCAACCAAACCAACCAACCAAACCAACCAAACCAACCAAACCA